>NW_026871788.1:0-42916 GCF_028564815.1 Eubalaena glacialis | reverse complement strand
GCAGGTTTCCGAACCACTAGCCAAGAAGGCTTTGGGATGAGCTCCTAGCGAGGAACTGCCCACACCCCCTCGTTCTTGCGAGAAAACTCACTCTTCCTCACTTTGCCTCCCCGGGAACTCCTACGGTGAGTACAAGACGGGCAACAGGACCCTTTTTCAGGCAGCTCTGAGCACCCAGCTCTCCGGGTTGCCAACGGGACAGATTTCGCTTTTCTCGTCCGGCCTCCTTTTCACGGTTGCCACACAGCTCATGTAGTTGACGTTCCGGGAACCAAAGGAGGCCCGTGTCACATACTGTACTTCTTCGCTGAAAGCGCTTTGGAAAGCCAGTGTTCCTCCTGAAGTAAATTGCGCGAGCCAGTGAACGCCTTCGTTTCGCCTAGGTCATGGTACATCTCCCGAAGGCCTAGCCACCTTCAGAGGACGACTGCCTATTTCTCCCTCTAGAGGTAAAGTCCTGGTGCTGCTTCAGGGAGCAAGAGGTCAGGTATGAATTCCGAGAACTCACCGTGTAAGCACGGTGGTTTTCCAAAAGCAGCTCAGGGTTACAAAATGAGGCCCCCTTGCATTGCCCAGAAGCCCCGGTATCAACGTGTTCTTCAGGCTTCCTCTAAGCTCTCCAAATCTAGCTCTCCCATGGAGGAAAAACGTTGTTGCCCAGCCTCCTGCATACAAAACAGTAGAGTCCAAAGACCCATGTGGCTGGATGGTGCTCAGCAGGCACAGATGCCACTTTTGGTACACAGGGACCTTCCTTGGAATACGGTGCAGACGCTCGCATCCTCAGACTTTGAAAGGCACACCCGCATTTACAGCACTTTAGTGGGGAAGGCCTCTTTGAAACTGCTGACTGCGACTCTGCTGGTGGAAACACTGCACCTTACTTTGACTCTGGCGCTCGGCTGACATTCGCCATAGATAAAGTCCTGTGCTGGATGTGCTCCTAGCAAGGCATTGCAAGCACTCTGTTTCTTTGGGCAAAGTCTCCGTTCCTCCCCGGGCATTCCTGCAGGGTTGAGAAAGTTGGCGACCACAGTGCTTTTCATGAAGCACTGATCATCCAAAACACGGACTTTCCTTGCAACACGCGGGCAAGTTTCCTTATGACTAGCCAAGAAGGCTTTGGGATGAGAACCTAGCAAGGAACGGCACGCACTCCGGTTCTTCCAAGAAAATTCACTCGGCCTCAGGTTACCTCTCAGGGTAATCCTGGGGTGAATAGAAGACCGGCAACAGGACTGTTTCTCAGGCAGCTCTGAGGACACATCTCTCTGCTTTGTCACTGGGGCAAATTGTGCTGTTCCCGTCCCTCTCCACTTTCACGGTTGGCACCTAGCTCATGTACCTGAAGTCCACAAGCAGGTGAAAGAGACATGCCACACACATGTGCCCTTCCATGAAAACACCTTGGCAAGCAGGAGTCCTCCTGAGGTGAATGGTGTGAGCCAGTGAATGATCTAGTTTCACCTACATCACCGTGGATCTTGCAAAGGCCTGACAGTCTTCAAAGGCTGAGAGCACATGTCTGCAGCTGGATCTGAAGTCGACGTGATGCATGCGAGGGGAAGACGTCAGCTATGAATTCTGAGAACACTTGCCATGGCGGTGTTTGTTCCAGTGCAGCTCAGGTTTACAAACTGGGGTCCCCTTGCATTGCCCAGAAGACCAGGGAGAAAACTCGTCCTGAGGATTCTTCCATGCTGTGGCTATCTGGCTCCCCGATGGAGGAAACACATTGCTGCCTGGCCTTCTGCATACCAACAGTAGAGCCCAAAGACCATCATGAGGCATGAGGTTGCTCAGAAGGCACAGATGACACTTTGGGTACACAGTGATTTTCCTCGGAAACTGGTGCAGACGTGAGCGTCCTCAGATATGTGAAAGGCACACCAGCATTACAGCACTTCAGTGGTGAAAGCCTCGGGTCTACTTGTGACCACCAACTTTGCTGATGGAAACACTGCCCCTTACTTTGAGTGTGCCGCTCAGTCGACATTCGCCTTAGCTGAAGCAGTCTGCTGCACGAGCTCCTGGCAAGGAACGGCAGGCGCACTGTTTCTTTCGAGAAAACTCACTCGTCCTCCCGGGCAATTCCTGCAGGGTGTCCAACATGGGCGCCACCCCGTGCCTTTCGTTCAGTTTTCTCGCCCCAAGCCTCCTGCTTCCAAAGGGGCAAAGAATGCTTTAGCCCTCAGGATCCAGTTTCTACGTGCAAACCCAGCCTGTGGAGCAGCACCTTCTGCCCAGCTACGAGAGAGCCATGCGACACACTAGGCGCTCCTGTGAGGACCCTTTTGTAAGCAGAGGTTCTGCGCGAGGTGACGTGCCTAGTCACCACAGTGCTTCAGTCAGGCGATGTCGACTTTGGAACTTTCAATCGCCCAGCAGTGCTTCGGGAGAGGGGTCCATCATATCAGACTGGTTGTAAAGTCACATTTCTGCTTGAGGTGAAGGGTCGTCAGCTCTGAGTTCATACAATCAATGTTACTCTCCGGATATGATTCCGGGCAGCTAATATCTAAGCCGGGAGTGTGACATGCATTGCTCATGACACCGGCCCCCACTCTGTTACCAAGACTGGTTTCCAGAGGTGGAGGTCTGGCTCTCCGCCGGAGCAGGCCGTGTGTTGCCCTGCCCTCTGCATGCACAGAGTGGAGGCCAACGACCCATGTGGCTGGAGCTCACTCAGAAGCCGCAGTTGACACTTTGGGTACACCGTGTTCTTCCATGACCTGGGTCCAGGCGCGAGAGACCCTGCAGTCCTGAGAGGCCTACCAGTGTTAAAGCAGTACCTTCACTAAGGCTTCTCAGACAGAGCTGCACTCCCAACACTTTTCACGGCTCTCGAGGACTTTCCTTTGGCAGCATGCGGGCAGGTTTCCGAACCACTAGCCAAGAAGGCTTTGGGATGAGCTCCTAGCGAGGAACTGCCCACACCCCCTCGTTCTTGCGAGAAAACTCACTCTTCCTCACTTTGCCTCCCCGGGAACTCCTACGGTGAGTACAAGACGGGCAACAGGACCCTTTTTCAGGCAGCTCTGAGCACCCAGCTCTCCGGGTTGCCAACGGGACAGATTTCGCTTTTCTCGTCCGGCCTCCTTTTCACGGTTGCCACACAGCTCATGTAGTTGACGTTCCGGGAACCAAAGGAGGCCCGTGTCACATACTGTACTTCTTCGCTGAAAGCGCTTTGGAAAGCCAGTGTTCCTCCTGAAGTAAATTGCGCGAGCCAGTGAACGCCTTCGTTTCGCCTAGGTCATGGTACATCTCCCGAAGGCCTAGCCACCTTCAGAGGACGACTGCCTATTTCTCCCTCTAGAGGTAAAGTCCTGGTGCTGCTTCAGGGAGCAAGAGGTCAGGTATGAATTCCGAGAACTCACCGTGTAAGCACGGTGGTTTTCCAAAAGCAGCTCAGGGTTACAAAATGAGGCCCCCTTGCATTGCCCAGAAGCCCCGGTATCAACGTGTTCTTCAGGCTTCCTCTAAGCTCTCCAAATCTAGCTCTCCCATGGAGGAAAAACGTTGTTGCCCAGCCTCCTGCATACAAAACAGTAGAGTCCAAAGACCCATGTGGCTGGATGGTGCTCAGCAGGCACAGATGCCACTTTTGGTACACAGGGACCTTCCTTGGAATACGGTGCAGACGCTCGCATCCTCAGACTTTGAAAGGCACACCCGCATTTACAGCACTTTAGTGGGGAAGGCCTCTTTGAAACTGCTGACTGCGACTCTGCTGGTGGAAACACTGCACCTTACTTTGACTCTGGCGCTCGGCTGACATTCGCCATAGATAAAGTCCTGTGCTGGATGTGCTCCTAGCAAGGCATTGCAAGCACTCTGTTTCTTTGGGCAAAGTCTCCGTTCCTCCCCGGGCATTCCTGCAGGGTTGAGAAAGTTGGCGACCACAGTGCTTTTCATGAAGCACTGATCATCCAAAACACGGACTTTCCTTGCAACACGCGGGCAAGTTTCCTTATGACTAGCCAAGAAGGCTTTGGGATGAGAACCTAGCAAGGAACGGCACGCACTCCGGTTCTTCCAAGAAAATTCACTCGGCCTCAGGTTACCTCTCAGGGTAATCCTGGGGTGAATAGAAGACCGGCAACAGGACTGTTTCTCAGGCAGCTCTGAGGACACATCTCTCTGCTTTGTCACTGGGGCAAATTGTGCTGTTCCCGTCCCTCTCCACTTTCACGGTTGGCACCTAGCTCATGTACCTGAAGTCCACAAGCAGGTGAAAGAGACATGCCACACACATGTGCCCTTCCATGAAAACACCTTGGCAAGCAGGAGTCCTCCTGAGGTGAATGGTGTGAGCCAGTGAATGATCTAGTTTCACCTACATCACCGTGGATCTTGCAAAGGCCTGACAGTCTTCAAAGGCTGAGAGCACATGTCTGCAGCTGGATCTGAAGTCGACGTGATGCATGCGAGGGGAAGACGTCAGCTATGAATTCTGAGAACACTTGCCATGGCGGTGTTTGTTCCAGTGCAGCTCAGGTTTACAAACTGGGGTCCCCTTGCATTGCCCAGAAGACCAGGGAGAAAACTCGTCCTGAGGATTCTTCCATGCTGTGGCTATCTGGCTCCCCGATGGAGGAAACACATTGCTGCCTGGCCTTCTGCATACCAACAGTAGAGCCCAAAGACCATCATGAGGCATGAGGTTGCTCAGAAGGCACAGATGACACTTTGGGTACACAGTGATTTTCCTCGGAAACTGGTGCAGACGTGAGCGTCCTCAGATATGTGAAAGGCACACCAGCATTACAGCACTTCAGTGGTGAAAGCCTCGGGTCTACTTGTGACCACCAACTTTGCTGATGGAAACACTGCCCCTTACTTTGAGTGTGCCGCTCAGTCGACATTCGCCTTAGCTGAAGCAGTCTGCTGCACGAGCTCCTGGCAAGGAACGGCAGGCGCACTGTTTCTTTCGAGAAAACTCACTCGTCCTCCCGGGCAATTCCTGCAGGGTGTCCAACATGGGCGCCACCCCGTGCCTTTCGTTCAGTTTTCTCGCCCCAAGCCTCCTGCTTCCAAAGGGGCAAAGAATGCTTTAGCCCTCAGGATCCAGTTTCTACGTGCAAAGCCAGCCTGTGGAGCAGCACCTTCTGCCCAGCTACGAGAGAGCCATGCGACACACTAGGCGCTCCTGTGAGGACCCTTTTGTAAGCAGAGGTTCTGCGCGAGGTGACGTGCCTAGTCACCACAGTGCTTCAGTCAGGCGATGTCGACTTTGGAACTTTCAATCGCCCAGCAGTGCTTCGGGAGAGGGGTCCATCATATCAGACTGGTTGTAAAGTCACATTTCTGCTTGAGGTGAAGGGTCGTCAGCTCTGAGTTCATACAATCAATGTTACTCTCCGGATATGATTCCGGGCAGCTAATATCTAAGCCGGGAGTGTGACATGCATTGCTCATGACACCGGCCCCCACTCTGTTACCAAGACTGGTTTCCAGAGGTGGAGGTCTGGCTCTCCGCCGGAGCAGGCCGTGTGTTGCCCTGCCCTCTGCATGCACAGAGTGGAGGCCAACGACCCATGTGGCTGGAGCTCACTCAGAAGCCGCAGTTGACACTTTGGGTACACCGTGTTCTTCCATGACCTGGGTCCAGGCGCGAGAGACCCTGCAGTCCTGAGAGGCCTACCAGTGTTAAAGCAGTACCTTCACTAAGGCTTCTCAGACAGAGCTGCACTCCCAACACTTTTCACGGCTCTCGAGGACTTTCCTTTGGCAGCATGCGGGCAGGTTTCCGAACCACTAGCCAAGAAGGCTTTGGGATGAGCTCCTAGCGAGGAACTGCCCACACCCCCTCGTTCTTGCGAGAAAACTCACTCTTCCTCACTTTGCCTCCCCGGGAACTCCTACGGTGAGTACAAGACGGGCAACAGGACCCTTTTTCAGGCAGCTCTGAGCACCCAGCTCTCCGGGTTGCCAACGGGACAGATTTCGCTTTTCTCGTCCGGCCTCCTTTTCACGGTTGCCACACAGCTCATGTAGTTGACGTTCCGGGAACCAAAGGAGGCCCGTGTCACATACTGTACTTCTTCGCTGAAAGCGCTTTGGAAAGCCAGTGTTCCTCCTGAAGTAAATTGCGCGAGCCAGTGAACGCCTTCGTTTCGCCTAGGTCATGGTACATCTCCCGAAGGCCTAGCCACCTTCAGAGGACGACTGCCTATTTCTCCCTCTAGAGGTAAAGTCCTGGTGCTGCTTCAGGGAGCAAGAGGTCAGGTATGAATTCCGAGAACTCACCGTGTAAGCACGGTGGTTTTCCAAAAGCAGCTCAGGGTTACAAAATGAGGCCCCCTTGCATTGCCCAGAAGCCCCGGTATCAACGTGTTCTTCAGGCTTCCTCTAAGCTCTCCAAATCTAGCTCTCCCATGGAGGAAAAACGTTGTTGCCCAGCCTCCTGCATACAAAACAGTAGAGTCCAAAGACCCATGTGGCTGGATGGTGCTCAGCAGGCACAGATGCCACTTTTGGTACACAGGGACCTTCCTTGGAATACGGTGCAGACGCTCGCATCCTCAGACTTTGAAAGGCACACCCGCATTTACAGCACTTTAGTGGGGAAGGCCTCTTTGAAACTGCTGACTGCGACTCTGCTGGTGGAAACACTGCACCTTACTTTGACTCTGGCGCTCGGCTGACATTCGCCATAGATAAAGTCCTGTGCTGGATGTGCTCCTAGCAAGGCATTGCAAGCACTCTGTTTCTTTGGGCAAAGTCTCCGTTCCTCCCCGGGCATTCCTGCAGGGTTGAGAAAGTTGGCGACCACAGTGCTTTTCATGAAGCACTGATCATCCAAAACACGGACTTTCCTTGCAACACGCGGGCAAGTTTCCTTATGACTAGCCAAGAAGGCTTTGGGATGAGAACCTAGCAAGGAACGGCACGCACTCCGGTTCTTCCAAGAAAATTCACTCGGCCTCAGGTTACCTCTCAGGGTAATCCTGGGGTGAATAGAAGACCGGCAACAGGACTGTTTCTCAGGCAGCTCTGAGGACACATCTCTCTGCTTTGTCACTGGGGCAAATTGTGCTGTTCCCGTCCCTCTCCACTTTCACGGTTGGCACCTAGCTCATGTACCTGAAGTCCACAAGCAGGTGAAAGAGACATGCCACACACATGTGCCCTTCCATGAAAACACCTTGGCAAGCAGGAGTCCTCCTGAGGTGAATGGTGTGAGCCAGTGAATGATCTAGTTTCACCTACATCACCGTGGATCTTGCAAAGGCCTGACAGTCTTCAAAGGCTGAGAGCACATGTCTCCAGCTGGATCTGAAGTCGACGTGATGCATGCGAGGGGAAGACGTCAGCTATGAATTCTGAGAACACTTGCCATGGCGGTGTTTGTTCCAGTGCAGCTCAGGTTTACAAACTGGGGTCCCCTTGCATTGCCCAGAAGACCAGGGAGAAAACTCGTCCTGAGGATTCTTCCATGCTGTGGCTATCTGGCTCCCCGATGGAGGAAACACATTGCTGCCTGGCCTTCTGCATACCAACAGTAGAGCCCAAAGACCATCATGAGGCATGAGGTTGCTCAGAAGGCACAGATGACACTTTGGGTACACAGTGATTTTCCTCGGAAACTGGTGCAGACGTGAGCGTCCTCAGATATGTGAAAGGCACACCAGCATTACAGCACTTCAGTGGTGAAAGCCTCGGGTCTACTTGTGACCACCAACTTTGCTGATGGAAACACTGCCCCTTACTTTGAGTGTGCCGCTCAGTCGACATTCGCCTTAGCTGAAGCAGTCTGCTGCACGAGCTCCTGGCAAGGAACGGCAGGCGCACTGTTTCTTTCGAGAAAACTCACTCGTCCTCCCGGGCAATTCCTGCAGGGTGTCCAACATGGGCGCCACCCCGTGCCTTTCGTTCAGTTTTCTCGCCCCAAGCCTCCTGCTTCCAAAGGGGCAAAGAATGCTTTAGCCCTCAGGATCCAGTTTCTACGTGCAAACCCAGCCTGTGGAGCAGCACCTTCTGCCCAGCTACGAGAGAGCCATGCGACACACTAGGCGCTCCTGTGAGGACCCTTTTGTAAGCAGAGGTTCTGCGCGAGGTGACGTGCCTAGTCACCACAGTGCTTCAGTCAGGCGATGTCGACTTTGGAACTTTCAATCGCCCAGCAGTGCTTCGGGAGAGGGGTCCATCATATCAGACTGGTTGTAAAGTCACATTTCTGCTTGAGGTGAAGGGTCGTCAGCTCTGAGTTCATACAATCAATGTTACTCTCCGGATATGATTCCGGGCAGCTAATATCTAAGCCGGGAGTGTGACATGCATTGCTCATGACACCGGCCCCCACTCTGTTACCAAGACTGGTTTCCAGAGGTGGAGGTCTGGCTCTCCGCCGGAGCAGGCCGTGTGTTGCCCTGCCCTCTGCATGCACAGAGTGGAGGCCAACGACCCATGTGGCTGGAGCTCACTCAGAAGCCGCAGTTGACACTTTGGGTACACCGTGTTCTTCCATGACCTGGGTCCAGGCGCGAGAGACCCTGCAGTCCTGAGAGGCCTACCAGTGTTAAAGCAGTACCTTCACTAAGGCTTCTCAGACAGAGCTGCACTCCCAACACTTTTCACGGCTCTCGAGGACTTTCCTTTGGCAGCATGCGGGCAGGTTTCCGAACCACTAGCCAAGAAGGCTTTGGGATGAGCTCCTAGCGAGGAACTGCCCACACCCCCTCGTTCTTGCGAGAAAACACACTCTTCCTCACTTTGCCTCCCCGGGAACTCCTACGGTGAGTACAAGACGGGCAACAGGACCCTTTTTCAGGCAGCTCTGAGCACCCAGCTCTCCGGGTTGCCAACGGGACAGATTTCGCTTTTCTCGTCCGGCCTCCTTTTCACGGTTGCCACACAGCTCATGTAGTTGACGTTCCGGGAACCAAAGGAGGCCCGTGTCACATACTGTACTTCTTCGCTGAAAGCGCTTTGGAAAGCCAGTGTTCCTCCTGAAGTAAATTGCGCGAGCCAGTGAACGCCTTCGTTTCGCCTAGGTCATGGTACATCTCCCGAAGGCCTAGCCACCTTCAGAGGACGACTGCCTATTTCTCCCTCTAGAGGTAAAGTCCTGGTGCTGCTTCAGGGAGCAAGAGGTCAGGTATGAATTCCGAGAACTCACCGTGTAAGCACGGTGGTTTTCCAAAAGCAGCTCAGGGTTACAAAATGAGGCCCCCTTGCATTGCCCAGAAGCCCCGGTATCAACGTGTTCTTCAGGCTTCCTCTAAGCTCTCCAAATCTAGCTCTCCCATGGAGGAAAAACGTTGTTGCCCAGCCTCCTGCATACAAAACAGTAGAGTCCAAAGACCCATGTGGCTGGATGGTGCTCAGCAGGCACAGATGCCACTTTTGGTACACAGGGACCTTCCTTGGAATACGGTGCAGACGCTCGCATCCTCAGACTTTGAAAGGCACACCCGCATTTACAGCACTTTAGTGGGGAAGGCCTCTTTGAAACTGCTGACTGCGACTCTGCTGGTGGAAACACTGCACCTTACTTTGACTCTGGCGCTCGGCTGACATTCGCCATAGATAAAGTCCTGTGCTGGATGTGCTCCTAGCAAGGCATTGCAAGCACTCTGTTTCTTTGGGCAAAGTCTCCGTTCCTCCCCGGGCATTCCTGCAGGGTTGAGAAAGTTGGCGACCACAGTGCTTTTCATGAAGCACTGATCATCCAAAACACGGACTTTCCTTGCAACACGCGGGCAAGTTTCCTTATGACTAGCCAAGAAGGCTTTGGGATGAGAACCTAGCAAGGAACGGCACGCACTCCGGTTCTTCCAAGAAAATTCACTCGGCCTCAGGTTACCTCTCAGGGTAATCCTGGGGTGAATAGAAGACCGGCAACAGGACTGTTTCTCAGGCAGCTCTGAGGACACATCTCTCTGCTTTGTCACTGGGGCAAATTGTGCTGTTCCCGTCCCTCTCCACTTTCACGGTTGGCACCTAGCTCATGTACCTGAAGTCCACAAGCAGGTGAAAGAGACATGCCACACACATGTGCCCTTCCATGAAAACACCTTGGCAAGCAGGAGTCCTCCTGAGGTGAATGGTGTGAGCCAGTGAATGATCTAGTTTCACCTACATCACCGTGGATCTTGCAAAGGCCTGACAGTCTTCAAAGGCTGAGAGCACATGTCTGCAGCTGGATCTGAAGTCGACGTGATGCATGCGAGGGGAAGACGTCAGCTATGAATTCTGAGAACACTTGCCATGGCGGTGTTTGTTCCAGTGCAGCTCAGGTTTACAAACTGGGGTCCCCTTGCATTGCCCAGAAGACCAGGGAGAAAACTCGTCCTGAGGATTCTTCCATGCTGTGGCTATCTGGCTCCCCGATGGAGGAAACACATTGCTGCCTGGCCTTCTGCATACCAACAGTAGAGCCCAAAGACCATCATGAGGCATGAGGTTGCTCAGAAGGCACAGATGACACTTTGGGTACACAGTGATTTTCCTCGGAAACTGGTGCAGACGTGAGCGTCCTCAGATATGTGAAAGGCACACCAGCATTACAGCACTTCAGTGGTGAAAGCCTCGGGTCTACTTGTGACCACCAACTTTGCTGATGGAAACACTGCCCCTTACTTTGAGTGTGCCGCTCAGTCGACATTCGCCTTAGCTGAAGCAGTCTGCTGCACGAGCTCCTGGCAAGGAACGGCAGGCGCACTGTTTCTTTCGAGAAAACTCACTCGTCCTCCCGGGCAATTCCTGCAGGGTGTCCAACATGGGCGCCACCCCGTGCCTTTCGTTCAGTTTTCTCGCCCCAAGCCTCCTGCTTCCAAAGGGGCAAAGAATGCTTTAGCCCTCAGGATCCAGTTTCTACGTGCAAACCCAGCCTGTGGAGCAGCACCTTCTGCCCAGCTACGAGAGAGCCATGCGACACACTAGGCGCTCCTGTGAGGACCCTTTTGTAAGCAGAGGTTCTGCGCGAGGTGACGTGCCTAGTCACCACAGTGCTTCAGTCAGGCGATGTCGACTTTGGAACTTTCAATCGCCCAGCAGTGCTTCGGGAGAGGGGTCCATCATATCAGACTGGTTGTAAAGTCACATTTCTGCTTGAGGTGAAGGGTCGTCAGCTCTGAGTTCATACAATCAATGTTACTCTCCGGATATGATTCCGGGCAGCTAATATCTAAGCCGGGAGTGTGACATGCATTGCTCATGACACCGGCCCCCACTCTGTTACCAAGACTGGTTTCCAGAGGTGGAGGTCTGGCTCTCCGCCGGAGCAGGCCGTGTGTTGCCCTGCCCTCTGCATGCACAGAGTGGAGGCCAACGACCCATGTGGCTGGAGCTCACTCAGAAGCCGCAGTTGACACTTTGGGTACACCGTGTTCTTCCATGACCTGGGTCCAGGCGCGAGAGACCCTGCAGTCCTGAGAGGCCTACCAGTGTTAAAGCAGTACCTTCACTAAGGCTTCTCAGACAGAGCTGCACTCCCAACACTTTTCACGGCTCTCGAGGACTTTCCTTTGGCAGCATGCGGGCAGGTTTCCGAACCACTAGCCAAGAAGGCTTTGGGATGAGCTCCTAGCGAGGAACTGCCCACACCCCCTCGTTCTTGCGAGAAAACTCACTCTTCCTCACTTTGCCTCCCCGGGAACTCCTACGGTGAGTACAAGACGGGCAACAGGACCCTTTTTCAGGCAGCTCTGAGCACCCAGCTCTCCGGGTTGCCAACGGGACAGATTTCGCTTTTCTCGTCCGGCCTCCTTTTCACGGTTGCCACACAGCTCATGTAGTTGACGTTCCGGGAACCAAAGGAGGCCCGTGTCACATACTGTACTTCTTCGCTGAAAGCGCTTTGGAAAGCCAGTGTTCCTCCTGAAGTAAATTGCGCGAGCCAGTGAACGCCTTCGTTTCGCCTAGGTCATGGTACATCTCCCGAAGGCCTAGCCACCTTCAGAGGACGACTGCCTATTTCTCCCTCTAGAGGTAAAGTCCTGGTGCTGCTTCAGGGAGCAAGAGGTCAGGTATGAATTCCGAGAACTCACCGTGTAAGCACGGTGGTTTTCCAAAAGCAGCTCAGGGTTACAAAATGAGGCCCCCTTGCATTGCCCAGAAGCCCCGGTATCAACGTGTTCTTCAGGCTTCCTCTAAGCTCTCCAAATCTAGCTCTCCCATGGAGGAAAAACGTTGTTGCCCAGCCTCCTGCATACAAAACAGTAGAGTCCAAAGACCCATGTGGCTGGATGGTGCTCAGCAGGCACAGATGCCACTTTTGGTACACAGGGACCTTCCTTGGAATACGGTGCAGACGCTCGCATCCTCAGACTTTGAAAGGCACACCCGCATTTACAGCACTTTAGTGGGGAAGGCCTCTTTGAAACTGCTGACTGCGACTCTGCTGGTGGAAACACTGCACCTTACTTTGACTCTGGCGCTCGGCTGACATTCGCCATAGATAAAGTCCTGTGCTGGATGTGCTCCTAGCAAGGCATTGCAAGCACTCTGTTTCTTTGGGCAAAGTCTCCGTTCCTCCCCGGGCATTCCTGCAGGGTTGAGAAAGTTGGCGACCACAGTGCTTTTCATGAAGCACTGATCATCCAAAACACGGACTTTCCTTGCAACACGCGGGCAAGTTTCCTTATGACTAGCCAAGAAGGCTTTGGGATGAGAACCTAGCAAGGAACGGCACGCACTCCGGTTCTTCCAAGAAAATTCACTCGGCCTCAGGTTACCTCTCAGGGTAATCCTGGGGTGAATAGAAGACCGGCAACAGGACTGTTTCTCAGGCAGCTCTGAGGACACATCTCTCTGCTTTGTCACTGGGGCAAATTGTGCTGTTCCCGTCCCTCTCCACTTTCACGGTTGGCACCTAGCTCATGTACCTGAAGTCCACAAGCAGGTGAAAGAGACATGCCACACACATGTGCCCTTCCATGAAAACACCTTGGCAAGCAGGAGTCCTCCTGAGGTGAATGGTGTGAGCCAGTGAATGATCTAGTTTCACCTACATCACCGTGGATCTTGCAAAGGCCTGACAGTCTTCAAAGGCTGAGAGCACATGTCTGCAGCTGGATCTGAAGTCGACGTGATGCATGCGAGGGGAAGACGTCAGCTATGAATTCTGAGAACACTTGCCATGGCGGTGTTTGTTCCAGTGCAGCTCAGGTTTACAAACTGGGGTCCCCTTGCATTGCCCAGAAGACCAGGGAGAAAACTCGTCCTGAGGATTCTTCCATGCTGTGGCTATCTGGCTCCCCGATGGAGGAAACACATTGCTGCCTGGCCTTCTGCATACCAACAGTAGAGCCCAAAGACCATCATGAGGCATGAGGTTGCTCAGAAGGCACAGATGACACTTTGGGTACACAGTGATTTTCCTCGGAAACTGGTGCAGACGTGAGCGTCCTCAGATATGTGAAAGGCACACCAGCATTACAGCACTTCAGTGGTGAAAGCCTCGGGTCTACTTGTGACCACCAACTTTGCTGATGGAAACACTGCCCCTTACTTTGAGTGTGCCGCTCAGTCGACATTCGCCTTAGCTGAAGCAGTCTGCTGCACGAGCTCCTGGCAAGGAACGGCAGGCGCACTGTTTCTTTCGAGAAAACTCACTCGTCCTCCCGGGCAATTCCTGCAGGGTGTCCAACATGGGCGCCACCCCGTGCCTTTCGTTCAGTTTTCTCGCCCCAAGCCTCCTGCTTCCAAAGGGGCAAAGAATGCTTTAGCCCTCAGGATCCAGTTTCTACGTGCAAACCCAGCCTGTGGAGCAGCACCTTCTGCCCAGCTACGAGAGAGCCATGCGACACACTAGGCGCTCCTGTGAGGACCCTTTTGTAAGCAGAGGTTCTGCGCGAGGTGACGTGCCTAGTCACCACAGTGCTTCAGTCAGGCGATGTCGACTTTGGAACTTTCAATCGCCCAGCAGTGCTTCGGGAGAGGGGTCCATCATATCAGACTGGTTGTAAAGTCACATTTCTGCTTGAGGTGAAGGGTCGTCAGCTCTGAGTTCATACAATCAATGTTACTCTCCGGATATGATTCCGGGCAGCTAATATCTAAGCCGGGAGTGTGACATGCATTGCTCATGACACCGGCCCCCACTCTGTTACCAAGACTGGTTTCCAGAGGTGGAGGTCTGGCTCTCCGCCGGAGCAGGCCGTGTGTTGCCCTGCCCTCTGCATGCACAGAGTGGAGGCCAACGACCCATGTGGCTGGAGCTCACTCAGAAGCCGCAGTTGACACTTTGGGTACACCGTGTTCTTCCATGACCTGGGTCCAGGCGCGAGAGACCCTGCAGTCCTGAGAGGCCTACCAGTGTTAAAGCAGTACCTTCACTAAGGCTTCTCAGACAGAGCTGCACTCCCAACACTTTTCACGGCTCTCGAGGACTTTCCTTTGGCAGCATGCGGGCAGGTTTCCGAACCACTAGCCAAGAAGGCTTTGGGATGAGCTCCTAGCGAGGAACTGCCCACACCCCCTCGTTCTTGCGAGAAAACTCACTCTTCCTCACTTTGCCTCCCCGGGAACTCCTACGGTGAGTACAAGACGGGCAACAGGACCCTTTTTCAGGCAGCTCTGAGCACCCAGCTCTCCGGGTTGCCAACGGGACAGATTTCGCTTTTCTCGTCCGGCCTCCTTTTCACGGTTGCCACACAGCTCATGTAGTTGACGTTCCGGGAACCAAAGGAGGCCCGTGTCACATACTGTACTTCTTCGCTGAAAGCGCTTTGGAAAGCCAGTGTTCCTCCTGAAGTAAATTGCGCGAGCCAGTGAACGCCTTCGTTTCGCCTAGGTCATGGTACATCTCCCGAAGGCCTAGCCACCTTCAGAGGACGACTGCCTATTTCTCCCTCTAGAGGTAAAGTCCTGGTGCTGCTTCAGGGAGCAAGAGGTCAGGTATGAATTCCGAGAACTCACCGTGTAAGCACGGTGGTTTTCCAAAAGCAGCTCAGGGTTACAAAATGAGGCCCCCTTGCATTGCCCAGAAGCCCCGGTATCAACGTGTTCTTCAGGCTTCCTCTAAGCTCTCCAAATCTAGCTCTCCCATGGAGGAAAAACGTTGTTGCCCAGCCTCCTGCATACAAAACAGTAGAGTCCAAAGACCCATGTGGCTGGATGGTGCTCAGCAGGCACAGATGCCACTTTTGGTACACAGGGACCTTCCTTGGAATACGGTGCAGACGCTCGCATCCTCAGACTTTGAAAGGCACACCCGCATTTACAGCACTTTAGTGGGGAAGGCCTCTTTGAAACTGCTGACTGCGACTCTGCTGGTGGAAACACTGCACCTTACTTTGACTCTGGCGCTCGGCTGACATTCGCCATAGATAAAGTCCTGTGCTGGATGTGCTCCTAGCAAGGCATTGCAAGCACTCTGTTTCTTTGGGCAAAGTCTCCGTTCCTCCCCGGGCATTCCTGCAGGGTTGAGAAAGTTGGCGACCACAGTGCTTTTCATGAAGCACTGATCATCCAAAACACGGACTTTCCTTGCAACACGCGGGCAAGTTTCCTTATGACTAGCCAAGAAGGCTTTGGGATGAGAACCTAGCAAGGAACGGCACGCACTCCGGTTCTTCCAAGAAAATTCACTCGGCCTCAGGTTACCTCTCAGGGTAATCCTGGGGTGAATAGAAGACCGGCAACAGGACTGTTTCTCAGGCAGCTCTGAGGACACATCTCTCTGCTTTGTCACTGGGGCAAATTGTGCTGTTCCCGTCCCTCTCCACTTTCACGGTTGGCACCTAGCTCATGTACCTGAAGTCCACAAGCAGGTGAAAGAGACATGCCACACACATGTGCCCTTCCATGAAAACACCTTGGCAAGCAGGAGTCCTCCTGAGGTGAATGGTGTGAGCCAGTGAATGATCTAGTTTCACCTACATCACCGTGGATCTTGCAAAGGCCTGACAGTCTTCAAAGGCTGAGAGCACATGTCTGCAGCTGGATCTGAAGTCGACGTGATGCATGCGAGGGGAAGACGTCAGCTATGAATTCTGAGAACACTTGCCATGGCGGTGTTTGTTCCAGTGCAGCTCAGGTTTACAAACTGGGGTCCCCTTGCATTGCCCAGAAGACCAGGGAGAAAACTCGTCCTGAGGATTCTTCCATGCTGTGGCTATCTGGCTCCCCGATGGAGGAAACACATTGCTGCCTGGCCTTCTGCATACCAACAGTAGAGCCCAAAGACCATCATGAGGCATGAGGTTGCTCAGAAGGCACAGATGACACTTTGGGTACACAGTGATTTTCCTCGGAAACTGGTGCAGACGTGAGCGTCCTCAGATATGTGAAAGGCACACCAGCATTACAGCACTTCAGTGGTGAAAGCCTCGGGTCTACTTGTGACCACCAACTTTGCTGATGGAAACACTGCCCCTTACTTTGAGTGTGCCGCTCAGTCGACATTCGCCTTAGCTGAAGCAGTCTGCTGCACGAGCTCCTGGCAAGGAACGGCAGGCGCACTGTTTCTTTCGAGAAAACTCACTCGTCCTCCCGGGCAATTCCTGCAGGGTGTCCAACATGGGCGCCACCCCGTGCCTTTCGTTCAGTTTTCTCGCCCCAAGCCTCCTGCTTCCAAAGGGGCAAAGAATGCTTTAGCCCTCAGGATCCAGTTTCTACGTGCAAACCCAGCCTGTGGAGCAGCACCTTCTGCCCAGCTACGAGAGAGCCATGCGACACACTAGGCGCTCCTGTGAGGACCCTTTTGTAAGCAGAGGTTCTGCGCGAGGTGACGTGCCTAGTCACCACAGTGCTTCAGTCAGGCGATGTCGACTTTGGAACTTTCAATCGCCCAGCAGTGCTTCGGGAGAGGGGTCCATCATATCAGACTGGTTGTAAAGTCACATTTCTGCTTGAGGTGAAGGGTCGTCAGCTCTGAGTTCATACAATCAATGTTACTCTCCGGATATGATTCCGGGCAGCTAATATCTAAGCCGGGAGTGTGACATGCATTGCTCATGACACCGGCCCCCACTCTGTTACCAAGACTGGTTTCCAGAGGTGGAGGTCTGGCTCTCCGCCGGAGCAGGCCGTGTGTTGCCCTGCCCTCTGCATGCACAGAGTGGAGGCCAACGACCCATGTGGCTGGAGCTCACTCAGAAGCCGCAGTTGACACTTTGGGTACACCGTGTTCTTCCATGACCTGGGTCCAGGCGCGAGAGACCCTGCAGTCCTGAGAGGCCTACCAGTGTTAAAGCAGTACCTTCACTAAGGCTTCTCAGACAGAGCTGCACTCCCAACACTTTTCACGGCTCTCGAGGACTTTCCTTTGGCAGCATGCGGGCAGGTTTCCGAACCACTAGCCAAGAAGGCTTTGGGATGAGCTCCTAGCGAGGAACTGCCCACACCCCCTCGTTCTTGCGAGAAAACTCACTCTTCCTCACTTTGCCTCCCCGGGAACTCCTACGGTGAGTACAAGACGGGCAACAGGACCCTTTTTCAGGCAGCTCTGAGCACCCAGCTCTCCGGGTTGCCAACGGGACAGATTTCGCTTTTCTCGTCCGGCCTCCTTTTCACGGTTGCCACACAGCTCATGTAGTTGACGTTCCGGGAACCAAAGGAGGCCCGTGTCACATACTGTACTTCTTCGCTGAAAGCGCTTTGGAAAGCCAGTGTTCCTCCTGAAGTAAATTGCGCGAGCCAGTGAACGCCTTCGTTTCGCCTAGGTCATGGTACATCTCCCGAAGGCCTAGCCACCTTCAGAGGACGACTGCCTATTTCTCCCTCTAGAGGTAAAGTCCTGGTGCTGCTTCAGGGAGCAAGAGGTCAGGTATGAATTCCGAGAACTCACCGTGTAAGCACGGTGGTTTTCCAAAAGCAGCTCAGGGTTACAAAATGAGGCCCCCTTGCATTGCCCAGAAGCCCCGGTATCAACGTGTTCTTCAGGCTTCCTCTAAGCTCTCCAAATCTAGCTCTCCCATGGAGGAAAAACGTTGTTGCCCAGCCTCCTGCATACAAAACAGTAGAGTCCAAAGACCCATGTGGCTGGATGGTGCTCAGCAGGCACAGATGCCACTTTTGGTACACAGGGACCTTCCTTGGAATACGGTGCAGACGCTCGCATCCTCAGACTTTGAAAGGCACACCCGCATTTACAGCACTTTAGTGGGGAAGGCCTCTTTGAAACTGCTGACTGCGACTCTGCTGGTGGAAACACTGCACCTTACTTTGACTCTGGCGCTCGGCTGACATTCGCCATAGATAAAGTCCTGTGCTGGATGTGCTCCTAGCAAGGCATTGCAAGCACTCTGTTTCTTTGGGCAAAGTCTCCGTTCCTCCCCGGGCATTCCTGCAGGGTTGAGAAAGTTGGCGACCACAGTGCTTTTCATGAAGCACTGATCATCCAAAACACGGACTTTCCTTGCAACACGCGGGCAAGTTTCCTTATGACTAGCCAAGAAGGCTTTGGGATGAGAACCTAGCAAGGAACGGCACGCACTCCGGTTCTTCCAAGAAAATTCACTCGGCCTCAGGTTACCTCTCAGGGTAATCCTGGGGTGAATAGAAGACCGGCAACAGGACTGTTTCTCAGGCAGCTCTGAGGACACATCTCTCTGCTTTGTCACTGGGGCAAATTGTGCTGTTCCCGTCCCTCTCCACTTTCACGGTTGGCACCTAGCTCATGTACCTGAAGTCCACAAGCAGGTGAAAGAGACATGCCACACACATGTGCCCTTCCATGAAAACACCTTGGCAAGCAGGAGTCCTCCTGAGGTGAATGGTGTGAGCCAGTGAATGATCTAGTTTCACCTACATCACCGTGGATCTTGCAAAGGCCTGACAGTCTTCAAAGGCTGAGAGCACATGTCTCCAGCTGGATCTGAAGTCGACGTGATGCATGCGAGGGGAAGACGTCAGCTATGAATTCTGAGAACACTTGCCATGGCGGTGTTTGTTCCAGTGCAGCTCAGGTTTACAAACTGGGGTCCCCTTGCATTGCCCAGAAGACCAGGGAGAAAACTCGTCCTGAGGATTCTTCCATGCTGTGGCTATCTGGCTCCCCGATGGAGGAAACACATTGCTGCCTGGCCTTCTGCATACCAACAGTAGAGCCCAAAGACCATCATGAGGCATGAGGTTGCTCAGAAGGCACAGATGACACTTTGGGTACACAGTGATTTTCCTCGGAAACTGGTGCAGACGTGAGCGTCCTCAGATATGTGAAAGGCACACCAGCATTACAGCACTTCAGTGGTGAAAGCCTCGGGTCTACTTGTGACCACCAACTTTGCTGATGGAAACACTGCCCCTTACTTTGAGTGTGCCGCTCAGTCGACATTCGCCTTAGCTGAAGCAGTCTGCTGCACGAGCTCCTGGCAAGGAACGGCAGGCGCACTGTTTCTTTCGAGAAAACTCACTCGTCCTCCCGGGCAATTCCTGCAGGGTGTCCAACATGGGCGCCACCCCGTGCCTTTCGTTCAGTTTTCTCGCCCCAAGCCTCCTGCTTCCAAAGGGGCAAAGAATGCTTTAGCCCTCAGGATCCAGTTTCTACGTGCAAAGCCAGCCTGTGGAGCAGCACCTTCTGCCCAGCTACGAGAGAGCCATGCGACACACTAGGCGCTCCTGTGAGGACCCTTTTGTAAGCAGAGGTTCTGCGCGAGGTGACGTGCCTAGTCACCACAGTGCTTCAGTCAGGCGATGTCGACTTTGGAACTTTCAATCGCCCAGCAGTGCTTCGGGAGAGGGGTCCATCATATCAGACTGGTTGTAAAGTCACATTTCTGCTTGAGGTGAAGGGTCGTCAGCTCTGAGTTCATACAATCAATGTTACTCTCCGGATATGATTCAGGGCAGCTAATATCTAAGCCGGGAGTGTGACATGCATTGCTCATGACACCGGCCCCCACTCTGTTACCAAGACTGGTTTCCAGAGGTGGAGGTCTGGCTCTCCGCCGGAGCAGGCCGTGTGTTGCCCTGCCCTCTGCATGCACAGAGTGGAGGCCAACGACCCATGTGGCTGGAGCTCACTCAGAAGCCGCAGTTGACACTTTGGGTACACCGTGTTCTTCCATGACCTGGGTCCAGGCGCGAGAGACCCTGCAGTCCTGAGAGGCCTACCAGTGTTAAAGCAGTACCTTCACTAAGGCTTCTCAGACAGAGCTGCACTCCCAACACTTTTCACGGCTCTCGAGGACTTTCCTTTGGCAGCATGCGGGCAGGTTTCCGAACCACTAGCCAAGAAGGCTTTGGGATGAGCTCCTAGCGAGGAACTGCCCACACCCCCTCGTTCTTGCGAGAAAACTCACTCTTCCTCACTTTGCCTCCCCGGGAACTCCTACGGTGAGTACAAGACGGGCAACAGGACCCTTTTTCAGGCAGCTCTGAGCACCCAGCTCTCCGGGTTGCCAACGGGACAGATTTCGCTTTTCTCGTCCGGCCTCCTTTTCACGGTTGCCACACAGCTCATGTAGTTGACGTTCCGGGAACCAAAGGAGGCCCGTGTCACATACTGTACTTCTTCGCTGAAAGCGCTTTGGAAAGCCAGTGTTCCTCCTGAAGTAAATTGCGCGAGCCAGTGAACGCCTTCGTTTCGCCTAGGTCATGGTACATCTCCCGAAGGCCTAGCCACCTTCAGAGGACGACTGCCTATTTCTCCCTCTAGAGGTAAAGTCCTGGTGCTGCTTCAGGGAGCAAGAGGTCAGGTATGAATTCCGAGAACTCACCGTGTAAGCACGGTGGTTTTCCAAAAGCAGCTCAGGGTTACAAAATGAGGCCCCCTTGCATTGCCCAGAAGCCCCGGTATCAACGTGTTCTTCAGGCTTCCTCTAAGCTCTCCAAATCTAGCTCTCCCATGGAGGAAAAACGTTGTTGCCCAGCCTCCTGCATACAAAACAGTAGAGTCCAAAGACCCATGTGGCTGGATGGTGCTCAGCAGGCACAGATGCCACTTTTGGTACACAGGGACCTTCCTTGGAATACGGTGCAGACGCTCGCATCCTCAGACTTTGAAAGGCACACCCGCATTTACAGCACTTTAGTGGGGAAGGCCTCTTTGAAACTGCTGACTGCGACTCTGCTGGTGGAAACACTGCACCTTACTTTGACTCTGGCGCTCGGCTGACATTCGCCATAGATAAAGTCCTGTGCTGGATGTGCTCCTAGCAAGGCATTGCAAGCACTCTGTTTCTTTGGGCAAAGTCTCCGTTCCTCCCCGGGCATTCCTGCAGGGTTGAGAAAGTTGGCGACCACAGTGCTTTTCATGAAGCACTGATCATCCAAAACACGGACTTTCCTTGCAACACGCGGGCAAGTTTCCTTATGACTAGCCAAGAAGGCTTTGGGATGAGAACCTAGCAAGGAACGGCACGCACTCCGGTTCTTCCAAGAAAATTCACTCGGCCTCAGGTTACCTCTCAGGGTAATCCTGGGGTGAATAGAAGACCGGCAACAGGACTGTTTCTCAGGCAGCTCTGAGGACACATCTCTCTGCTTTGTCACTGGGGCAAATTGTGCTGTTCCCGTCCCTCTCCACTTTCACGGTTGGCACCTAGCTCATGTACCTGAAGTCCACAAGCAGGTGAAAGAGACATGCCACACACATGTGCCCTTCCATGAAAACACCTTGGCAAGCAGGAGTCCTCCTGAGGTGAATGGTGTGAGCCAGTGAATGATCTAGTTTCACCTACATCACCGTGGATCTTGCAAAGGCCTGACAGTCTTCAAAGGCTGAGAGCACATGTCTGCAGCTGGATCTGAAGTCGACGTGATGCATGCGAGGGGAAGACGTCAGCTATGAATTCTGAGAACACTTGCCATGGCGGTGTTTGTTCCAGTGCAGCTCAGGTTTACAAACTGGGGTCCCCTTGCATTGCCCAGAAGACCAGGGAGAAAACTCGTCCTGAGGATTCTTCCATGCTGTGGCTATCTGGCTCCCCGATGGAGGAAACACATTGCTGCCTGGCCTTCTGCATACCAACAGTAGAGCCCAAAGACCATCATGAGGCATGAGGTTGCTCAGAAGGCACAGATGACACTTTGGGTACACAGTGATTTTCCTCGGAAACTGGTGCAGACGTGAGCGTCCTCAGATATGTGAAAGGCACACCAGCATTACAGCACTTCAGTGGTGAAAGCCTCGGGTCTACTTGTGACCACCAACTTTGCTGATGGAAACACTGCCCCTTACTTTGAGTGTGCCGCTCAGTCGACATTCGCCTTAGCTGAAGCAGTCTGCTGCACGAGCTCCTGGCAAGGAACGGCAGGCGCACTGTTTCTTTCGAGAAAACTCACTCGTCCTCCCGGGCAATTCCTGCAGGGTGTCCAACATGGGCGCCACCCCGTGCCTTTCGTTCAGTTTTCTCGCCCCAAGCCTCCTGCTTCCAAAGGGGCAAAGAATGCTTTAGCCCTCAGGATCCAGTTTCTACGTGCAAACCCAGCCTGTGGAGCAGCACCTTCTGCCCAGCTACGAGAGAGCCATGCGACACACTAGGCGCTCCTGTGAGGACCCTTTTGTAAGCAGAGGTTCTGCGCGAGGTGACGTGCCTAGTCACCACAGTGCTTCAGTCAGGCGATGTCGACTTTGGAACTTTCAATCGCCCAGCAGTGCTTCGGGAGAGGGGTCCATCATATCAGACTGGTTGTAAAGTCACATTTCTGCTTGAGGTGAAGGGTCGTCAGCTCTGAGTTCATACAATCAATGTTACTCTCCGGATATGATTCCGGGCAGCTAATATCTAAGCCGGGAGTGTGACATGCATTGCTCATGACACCGGCCCCCACTCTGTTACCAAGACTGGTTTCCAGAGGTGGAGGTCTGGCTCTCCGCCGGAGCAGGCCGTGTGTTGCCCTGCCCTCTGCATGCACAGAGTGGAGGCCAACGACCCATGTGGCTGGAGCTCACTCAGAAGCCGCAGTTGACACTTTGGGTACACCGTGTTCTTCCATGACCTGGGTCCAGGCGCGAGAGACCCTGCAGTCCTGAGAGGCCTACCAGTGTTAAAGCAGTACCTTCACTAAGGCTTCTCAGACAGAGCTGCACTCCCAACACTTTTCACGGCTCTCGAGGACTTTCCTTTGGCAGCATGCGGGCAGGTTTCCGAACCACTAGCCAAGAAGGCTTTGGGATGAGCTCCTAGCGAGGAACTGCCCACACCCCCTCGTTCTTGCGAGAAAACTCACTCTTCCTCACTTTGCCTCCCCGGGAACTCCTACGGTGAGTACAAGACGGGCAACAGGACCCTTTTTCAGGCAGCTCTGAGCACCCAGCTCTCCGGGTTGCCAACGGGACAGATTTCGCTTTTCTCGTCCGGCCTCCTTTTCACGGTTGCCACACAGCTCATGTAGTTGACGTTCCGGGAACCAAAGGAGGCCCGTGTCAC
Organism: Eubalaena glacialis; assembly: GCF_028564815.1. Classification (NCBI taxonomy): domain Eukaryota; kingdom Metazoa; phylum Chordata; class Mammalia; order Artiodactyla; family Balaenidae; genus Eubalaena; species Eubalaena glacialis. The sequence goes on along the minus strand of NW_026871788.1, from coordinate 19,649 downwards.
ATACTGTACTTCTTCGCTGAAAGCGCTTTGGAAAGCCAGTGTTCCTCCTGAAGTAAATTGCGCGAGCCAGTGAACGCCTTCGTTTCGCCTAGGTCATGGTACATCTCCCGAAGGCCTAGCCACCTTCAGAGGACGACTGCCTATTTCTCCCTCTAGAGGTAAAGTCCTGGTGCTGCTTCAGGGAGCAAGAGGTCAGGTATGAATTCCGAGAACTCACCGTGTAAGCACGGTGGTTTTCCAAAAGCAGCTCAGGGTTACAAAATGAGGCCCCCTTGCATTGCCCAGAAGCCCCGGTATCAACGTGTTCTTCAGGCTTCCTCTAAGCTCTCCAAATCTAGCTCTCCCATGGAGGAAAAACGTTGTTGCCCAGCCTCCTGCATACAAAACAGTAGAGTCCAAAGACCCATGTGGCTGGATGGTGCTCAGCAGGCACAGATGCCACTTTTGGTACACAGGGACCTTCCTTGGAATACGGTGCAGACGCTCGCATCCTCAGACTTTGAAAGGCACACCCGCATTTACAGCACTTTAGTGGGGAAGGCCTCTTTGAAACTGCTGACTGCGACTCTGCTGGTGGAAACACTGCACCTTACTTTGACTCTGGCGCTCGGCTGACATTCGCCATAGATAAAGTCCTGTGCTGGATGTGCTCCTAGCAAGGCATTGCAAGCACTCTGTTTCTTTGGGCAAAGTCTCCGTTCCTCCCCGGGCATTCCTGCAGGGTTGAGAAAGTTGGCGACCACAGTGCTTTTCATGAAGCACTGATCATCCAAAACACGGACTTTCCTTGCAACACGCGGGCAAGTTTCCTTATGACTAGCCAAGAAGGCTTTGGGATGAGAACCTAGCAAGGAACGGCACGCACTCCGGTTCTTCCAAGAAAATTCACTCGGCCTCAGGTTACCTCTCAGGGTAATCCTGGGGTGAATAGAAGACCGGCAACAGGACTGTTTCTCAGGCAGCTCTGAGGACACATCTCTCTGCTTTGTCACTGGGGCAAATTGTGCTGTTCCCGTCCCTCTCCACTTTCACGGTTGGCACCTAGCTCATGTACCTGAAGTCCACAAGCAGGTGAAAGAGACATGCCACACACATGTGCCCTTCCATGAAAACACCTTGGCAAGCAGGAGTCCTCCTGAGGTGAATGGTGTGAGCCAGTGAATGATCTAGTTTCACCTACATCACCGTGGATCTTGCAAAGGCCTGACAGTCTTCAAAGGCTGAGAGCACATGTCTCCAGCTGGATCTGAAGTCGACGTGATGCATGCGAGGGGAAGACGTCAGCTATGAATTCTGAGAACACTTGCCATGGCGGTGTTTGTTCCAGTGCAGCTCAGGTTTACAAACTGGGGTCCCCTTGCATTGCCCAGAAGACCAGGGAGAAAACTCGTCCTGAGGATTCTTCCATGCTGTGGCTATCTGGCTCCCCGATGGAGGAAACACATTGCTGCCTGGCCTTCTGCATACCAACAGTAGAGCCCAAAGACCATCATGAGGCATGAGGTTGCTCAGAAGGCACAGATGACACTTTGGGTACACAGTGATTTTCCTCGGAAACTGGTGCAGACGTGAGCGTCCTCAGATATGTGAAAGGCACACCAGCATTACAGCACTTCAGTGGTGAAAGCCTCGGGTCTACTTGTGACCACCAACTTTGCTGATGGAAACACTGCCCCTTACTTTGAGTGTGCCGCTCAGTCGACATTCGCCTTAGCTGAAGCAGTCTGCTGCACGAGCTCCTGGCAAGGAACGGCAGGCGCACTGTTTCTTTCGAGAAAACTCACTCGTCCTCCCGGGCAATTCCTGCAGGGTGTCCAACATGGGCGCCACCCCGTGCCTTTCGTTCAGTTTTCTCGCCCCAAGCCTCCTGCTTCCAAAGGGGCAAAGAATGCTTTAGCCCTCAGGATCCAGTTTCTACGTGCAAACCCAGCCTGTGGAGCAGCACCTTCTGCCCAGCTACGAGAGAGCCATGCGACACACTAGGCGCTCCTGTGAGGACCCTTTTGTAAGCAGAGGTTCTGCGCGAGGTGACGTGCCTAGTCACCACAGTGCTTCAGTCAGGCGATGTCGACTTTGGAACTTTCAATCGCCCAGCAGTGCTTCGGGAGAGGGGTCCATCATATCAGACTGGTTGTAAAGTCACATTTCTGCTTGAGGTGAAGGGTCGTCAGCTCTGAGTTCATACAATCAATGTTACTCTCCGGATATGATTCCGGGCAGCTAATATCTAAGCCGGGAGTGTGACATGCATTGCTCATGACACCGGCCCCCACTCTGTTACCAAGACTGGTTTCCAGAGGTGGAGGTCTGGCTCTCCGCCGGAGCAGGCCGTGTGTTGCCCTGCCCTCTGCATGCACAGAGTGGAGGCCAACGACCCATGTGGCTGGAGCTCACTCAGAAGCCGCAGTTGACACTTTGGGTACACCGTGTTCTTCCATGACCTGGGTCCAGGCGCGAGAGACCCTGCAGTCCTGAGAGGCCTACCAGTGTTAAAGCAGTACCTTCACTAAGGCTTCTCAGACAGAGCTGCACTCCCAACACTTTTCACGGCTCTCGAGGACTTTCCTTTGGCAGCATGCGGGCAGGTTTCCGAACCACTAGCCAAGAAGGCTTTGGGATGAGCTCCTAGCGAGGAACTGCCCACACCCCCTCGTTCTTGCGAGAAAACACACTCTTCCTCACTTTGCCTCCCCGGGAACTCCTACGGTGAGTACAAGACGGGCAACAGGACCCTTTTTCAGGCAGCTCTGAGCACCCAGCTCTCCGGGTTGCCAACGGGACAGATTTCGCTTTTCTCGTCCGGCCTCCTTTTCACGGTTGCCACACAGCTCATGTAGTTGACGTTCCGGGAACCAAAGGAGGCCCGTGTCACATACTGTACTTCTTCGCTGAAAGCGCTTTGGAAAGCCAGTGTTCCTCCTGAAGTAAATTGCGCGAGCCAGTGAACGCCTTCGTTTCGCCTAGGTCATGGTACATCTCCCGAAGGCCTAGCCACCTTCAGAGGACGACTGCCTATTTCTCCCTCTAGAGGTAAAGTCCTGGTGCTGCTTCAGGGAGCAAGAGGTCAGGTATGAATTCCGAGAACTCACCGTGTAAGCACGGTGGTTTTCCAAAAGCAGCTCAGGGTTACAAAATGAGGCCCCCTTGCATTGCCCAGAAGCCCCGGTATCAACGTGTTCTTCAGGCTTCCTCTAAGCTCTCCAAATCTAGCTCTCCCATGGAGGAAAAACGTTGTTGCCCAGCCTCCTGCATACAAAACAGTAGAGTCCAAAGACCCATGTGGCTGGATGGTGCTCAGCAGGCACAGATGCCACTTTTGGTACACAGGGACCTTCCTTGGAATACGGTGCAGACGCTCGCATCCTCAGACTTTGAAAGGCACACCCGCATTTACAGCACTTTAGTGGGGAAGGCCTCTTTGAAACTGCTGACTGCGACTCTGCTGGTGGAAACACTGCACCTTACTTTGACTCTGGCGCTCGGCTGACATTCGCCATAGATAAAGTCCTGTGCTGGATGTGCTCCTAGCAAGGCATTGCAAGCACTCTGTTTCTTTGGGCAAAGTCTCCGTTCCTCCCCGGGCATTCCTGCAGGGTTGAGAAAGTTGGCGACCACAGTGCTTTTCATGAAGCACTGATCATCCAAAACACGGACTTTCCTTGCAACACGCGGGCAAGTTTCCTTATGACTAGCCAAGAAGGCTTTGGGATGAGAACCTAGCAAGGAACGGCACGCACTCCGGTTCTTCCAAGAAAATTCACTCGGCCTCAGGTTACCTCTCAGGGTAATCCTGGGGTGAATAGAAGACCGGCAACAGGACTGTTTCTCAGGCAGCTCTGAGGACACATCTCTCTGCTTTGTCACTGGGGCAAATTGTGCTGTTCCCGTCCCTCTCCACTTTCACGGTTGGCACCTAGCTCATGTACCTGAAGTCCACAAGCAGGTGAAAGAGACATGCCACACACATGTGCCCTTCCATGAAAACACCTTGGCAAGCAGGAGTCCTCCTGAGGTGAATGGTGTGAGCCAGTGAATGATCTAGTTTCACCTACATCACCGTGGATCTTGCAAAGGCCTGACAGTCTTCAAAGGCTGAGAGCACATGTCTCCAGCTGGATCTGAAGTCGACGTGATGCATGCGAGGGGAAGACGTCAGCTATGAATTCTGAGAACACTTGCCATGGCGGTGTTTGTTCCAGTGCAGCTCAGGTTTACAAACTGGGGTCCCCTTGCATTGCCCAGAAGACCAGGGAGAAAACTCGTCCTGAGGATTCTTCCATGCTGTGGCTATCTGGCTCCCCGATGGAGGAAACACATTGCTGCCTGGCCTTCTGCATACCAACAGTAGAGCCCAAAGACCATCATGAGGCATGAGGTTGCTCAGAAGGCACAGATGACACTTTGGGTACACAGTGATTTTCCTCGGAAACTGGTGCAGACGTGAGCGTCCTCAGATATGTGAAAGGCACACCAGCATTACAGCACTTCAGTGGTGAAAGCCTCGGGTCTACTTGTGACCACCAACTTTGCTGATGGAAACACTGCCCCTTACTTTGAGTGTGCCGCTCAGTCGACATTCGCCTTAGCTGAAGCAGTCTGCTGCACGAGCTCCTGGCAAGGAACGGCAGGCGCACTGTTTCTTTCGAGAAAACTCACTCGTCCTCCCGGGCAATTCCTGCAGGGTGTCCAACATGGGCGCCACCCCGTGCCTTTCGTTCAGTTTTCTCGCCCCAAGCCTCCTGCTTCCAAAGGGGCAAAGAATGCTTTAGCCCTCAGGATCCAGTTTCTACGTGCAAACCCAGCCTGTGGAGCAGCACCTTCTGCCCAGCTACGAGAGAGCCATGCGACACACTAGGCGCTCCTGTGAGGACCCTTTTGTAAGCAGAGGTTCTGCGCGAGGTGACGTGCCTAGTCACCACAGTGCTTCAGTCAGGCGATGTCGACTTTGGAACTTTCAATCGCCCAGCAGTGCTTCGGGAGAGGGGTCCATCATATCAGACTGGTTGTAAAGTCACATTTCTGCTTGAGGTGAAGGGTCGTCAGCTCTGAGTTCATACAATCAATGTTACTCTCCGGATATGATTCCGGGCAGCTAATATCTAAGCCGGGAGTGTGACATGCATTGCTCATGACACCGGCCCCCACTCTGTTACCAAGACTGGTTTCCAGAGGTGGAGGTCTGGCTCTCCGCCGGAGCAGGCCGTGTGTTGCCCTGCCCTCTGCATGCACAGAGTGGAGGCCAACGACCCATGTGGCTGGAGCTCACTCAGAAGCCGCAGTTGACACTTTGGGTACACCGTGTTCTTCCATGACCTGGGTCCAGGCGCGAGAGACCCTGCAGTCCTGAGAGGCCTACCAGTGTTAAAGCAGTACCTTCACTAAGGCTTCTCAGACAGAGCTGCACTCCCAACACTTTTCACGGCTCTCGAGGACTTTCCTTTGGCAGCATGCGGGCAGGTTTCCGAACCACTAGCCAAGAAGGCTTTGGGATGAGCTCCTAGCGAGGAACTGCCCACACCCCCTCGTTCTTGCGAGAAAACACACTCTTCCTCACTTTGCCTCCCCGGGAACTCCTACGGTGAGTACAAGACGGGCAACAGGACCCTTTTTCAGGCAGCTCTGAGCACCCAGCTCTCCGGGTTGCCAACGGGACAGATTTCGCTTTTCTCGTCCGGCCTCCTTTTCACGGTTGCCACACAGCTCATGTAGTTGACGTTCCGGGAACCAAAGGAGGCCCGTGTCACATACTGTACTTCTTCGCTGAAAGCGCTTTGGAAAGCCAGTGTTCCTCCTGAAGTAAATTGCGCGAGCCAGTGAACGCCTTCGTTTCGCCTAGGTCATGGTACATCTCCCGAAGGCCTAGCCACCTTCAGAGGACGACTGCCTATTTCTCCCTCTAGAGGTAAAGTCCTGGTGCTGCTTCAGGGAGCAAGAGGTCAGGTATGAATTCCGAGAACTCACCGTGTAAGCACGGTGGTTTTCCAAAAGCAGCTCAGGGTTACAAAATGAGGCCCCCTTGCATTGCCCAGAAGCCCCGGTATCAACGTGTTCTTCAGGCTTCCTCTAAGCTCTCCAAATCTAGCTCTCCCATGGAGGAAAAACGTTGTTGCCCAGCCTCCTGCATACAAAACAGTAGAGTCCAAAGACCCATGTGGCTGGATGGTGCTCAGCAGGCACAGATGCCACTTTTGGTACACAGGGACCTTCCTTGGAATACGGTGCAGACGCTCGCATCCTCAGACTTTGAAAGGCACACCCGCATTTACAGCACTTTAGTGGGGAAGGCCTCTTTGAAACTGCTGACTGCGACTCTGCTGGTGGAAACACTGCACCTTACTTTGACTCTGGCGCTCGGCTGACATTCGCCATAGATAAAGTCCTGTGCTGGATGTGCTCCTAGCAAGGCATTGCAAGCACTCTGTTTCTTTGGGCAAAGTCTCCGTTCCTCCCCGGGCATTCCTGCAGGGTTGAGAAAGTTGGCGACCACAGTGCTTTTCATGAAGCACTGATCATCCAAAACACGGACTTTCCTTGCAACACGCGGGCAAGTTTCCTTATGACTAGCCAAGAAGGCTTTGGGATGAGAACCTAGCAAGGAACGGCACGCACTCCGGTTCTTCCAAGAAAATTCACTCGGCCTCAGGTTACCTCTCAGGGTAATCCTGGGGTGAATAGAAGACCGGCAACAGGACTGTTTCTCAGGCAGCTCTGAGGACACATCTCTCTGCTTTGTCACTGGGGCAAATTGTGCTGTTCCCGTCCCTCTCCACTTTCACGGTTGGCACCTAGCTCATGTACCTGAAGTCCACAAGCAGGTGAAAGAGACATGCCACACACATGTGCCCTTCCATGAAAACACCTTGGCAAGCAGGAGTCCTCCTGAGGTGAATGGTGTGAGCCAGTGAATGATCTAGTTTCACCTACATCACCGTGGATCTTGCAAAGGCCTGACAGTCTTCAAAGGCTGAGAGCACATGTCTCCAGCTGGATCTGAAGTCGACGTGATGCATGCGAGGGGAAGACGTCAGCTATGAATTCTGAGAACACTTGCCATGGCGGTGTTTGTTCCAGTGCAGCTCAGGTTTACAAACTGGGGTCCCCTTGCATTGCCCAGAAGACCAGGGAGAAAACTCGTCCTGAGGATTCTTCCATGCTGTGGCTATCTGGCTCCCCGATGGAGGAAACACATTGCTGCCTGGCCTTCTGCATACCAACAGTAGAGCCCAAAGACCATCATGAGGCATGAGGTTGCTCAGAAGGCACAGATGACACTTTGGGTACACAGTGATTTTCCTCGGAAACTGGTGCAGACGTGAGCGTCCTCAGATATGTGAAAGGCACACCAGCATTACAGCACTTCAGTGGTGAAAGCCTCGGGTCTACTTGTGACCACCAACTTTGCTGATGGAAACACTGCCCCTTACTTTGAGTGTGCCGCTCAGTCGACATTCGCCTTAGCTGAAGCAGTCTGCTGCACGAGCTCCTGGCAAGGAACGGCAGGCGCACTGTTTCTTTCGAGAAAACTCACTCGTCCTCCCGGGCAATTCCTGCAGGGTGTCCAACATGGGCGCCACCCCGTGCCTTTCGTTCAGTTTTCTCGCCCCAAGCCTCCTGCTTCCAAAGGGGCAAAGAATGCTTTAGCCCTCAGGATCCAGTTTCTACGTGCAAACCCAGCCTGTGGAGCAGCACCTTCTGCCCAGCTACGAGAGAGCCATGCGACACACTAGGCGCTCCTGTGAGGACCCTTTTGTAAGCAGAGGTTCTGCGCGAGGTGACGTGCCTAGTCACCACAGTGCTTCAGTCAGGCGATGTCGACTTTGGAACTTTCAATCGCCCAGCAGTGCTTCGGGAGAGGGGTCCATCATATCAGACTGGTTGTAAAGTCACATTTCTGCTTGAGGTGAAGGGTCGTCAGCTCTGAGTTCATACAATCAATGTTACTCTCCGGATATGATTCCGGGCAGCTAATATCTAAGCCGGGAGTGTGACATGCATTGCTCATGACACCGGCCCCCACTCTGTTACCAAGACTGGTTTCCAGAGGTGGAGGTCTGGCTCTCCGCCGGAGCAGGCCGTGTGTTGCCCTGCCCTCTGCATGCACAGAGTGGAGGCCAACGACCCATGTGGCTGGAGCTCACTCAGAAGCCGCAGTTGACACTTTGGGTACACCGTGTTCTTCCATGACCTGGGTCCAGGCGCGAGAGACCCTGCAGTCCTGAGAGGCCTACCAGTGTTAAAGCAGTACCTTCACTAAGGCTTCTCAGACAGAGCTGCACTCCCAACACTTTTCACGGCTCTCGAGGACTTTCCTTTGGCAGCATGCGGGCAGGTTTCCGAACCACTAGCCAAGAAGGCTTTGGGATGAGCTCCTAGCGAGGAACTGCCCACACCCCCTCGTTCTTGCGAGAAAACTCACTCTTCCTCACTTTGCCTCCCCGGGAACTCCTACGGTGAGTACAAGACGGGCAACAGGACCCTTTTTCAGGCAGCTCTGAGCACCCAGCTCTCCGGGTTGCCAACGGGACAGATTTCGCTTTTCTCGTCCGGCCTCCTTTTCACGGTTGCCACACAGCTCATGTAGTTGACGTTCCGGGAACCAAAGGAGGCCCGTGTCACATACTGTACTTCTTCGCTGAAAGCGCTTTGGAAAGCCAGTGTTCCTCCTGAAGTAAATTGCGCGAGCCAGTGAACGCCTTCGTTTCGCCTAGGTCATGGTACATCTCCCGAAGGCCTAGCCACCTTCAGAGGACGACTGCCTATTTCTCCCTCTAGAGGTAAAGTCCTGGTGCTGCTTCAGGGAGCAAGAGGTCAGGTATGAATTCCGAGAACTCACCGTGTAAGCACGGTGGTTTTCCAAAAGCAGCTCAGGGTTACAAAATGAGGCCCCCTTGCATTGCCCAGAAGCCCCGGTATCAACGTGTTCTTCAGGCTTCCTCTAAGCTCTCCAAATCTAGCTCTCCCATGGAGGAAAAACGTTGTTGCCCAGCCTCCTGCATACAAAACAGTAGAGTCCAAAGACCCATGTGGCTGGATGGTGCTCAGCAGGCACAGATGCCACTTTTGGTACACAGGGACCTTCCTTGGAATACGGTGCAGACGCTCGCATCCTCAGACTTTGAAAGGCACACCCGCATTTACAGCACTTTAGTGGGGAAGGCCTCTTTGAAACTGCTGACTGCGACTCTGCTGGTGGAAACACTGCACCTTACTTTGACTCTGGCGCTCGGCTGACATTCGCCATAGATAAAGTCCTGTGCTGGATGTGCTCCTAGCAAGGCATTGCAAGCACTCTGTTTCTTTGGGCAAAGTCTCCGTTCCTCCCCGGGCATTCCTGCAGGGTTGAGAAAGTTGGCGACCACAGTGCTTTTCATGAAGCACTGATCATCCAAAACACGGACTTTCCTTGCAACACGCGGGCAAGTTTCCTTATGACTAGCCAAGAAGGCTTTGGGATGAGAACCTAGCAAGGAACGGCACGCACTCCGGTTCTTCCAAGAAAATTCACTCGGCCTCAGGTTACCTCTCAGGGTAATCCTGGGGTGAATAGAAGACCGGCAACAGGACTGTTTCTCAGGCAGCTCTGAGGACACATCTCTCTGCTTTGTCACTGGGGCAAATTGTGCTGTTCCCGTCCCTCTCCACTTTCACGGTTGGCACCTAGCTCATGTACCTGAAGTCCACAAGCAGGTGAAAGAGACATGCCACACACATGTGCCCTTCCATGAAAACACCTTGGCAAGCAGGAGTCCTCCTGAGGTGAATGGTGTGAGCCAGTGAATGATCTAGTTTCACCTACATCACCGTGGATCTTGCAAAGGCCTGACAGTCTTCAAAGGCTGAGAGCACATGTCTCCAGCTGGATCTGAAGTCGACGTGATGCATGCGAGGGGAAGACGTCAGCTATGAATTCTGAGAACACTTGCCATGGCGGTGTTTGTTCCAGTGCAGCTCAGGTTTACAAACTGGGGTCCCCTTGCATTGCCCAGAAGACCAGGGAGAAAACTCGTCCTGAGGATTCTTCCATGCTGTGGCTATCTGGCTCCCCGATGGAGGAAACACATTGCTGCCTGGCCTTCTGCATACCAACAGTAGAGCCCAAAGACCATCATGAGGCATGAGGTTGCTCAGAAGGCACAGATGACACTTTGGGTACACAGTGATTTTCCTCGGAAACTGGTGCAGACGTGAGCGTCCTCAGATATGTGAAAGGCACACCAGCATTACAGCACTTCAGTGGTGAAAGCCTCGGGTCTACTTGTGACCACCAACTTTGCTGATGGAAACACTGCCCCTTACTTTGAGTGTGCCGCTCAGTCGACATTCGCCTTAGCTGAAGCAGTCTGCTGCACGAGCTCCTGGCAAGGAACGGCAGGCGCACTGTTTCTTTCGAGAAAACTCACTCGTCCTCCCGGGCAATTCCTGCAGGGTGTCCAACATGGGCGCCACCCCGTGCCTTTCGTTCAGTTTTCTCGCCCCAAGCCTCCTGCTTCCAAAGGGGCAAAGAATGCTTTAGCCCTCAGGATCCAGTTTCTACGTGCAAACCCAGCCTGTGGAGCAGCACCTTCTGCCCAGCTACGAGAGAGCCATGCGACACACTAGGCGCTCCTGTGAGGACCCTTTTGTAAGCAGAGGTTCTGCGCGAGGTGACGTGCCTAGTCACCACAGTGCTTCAGTCAGGCGATGTCGACTTTGGAACTTTCAATCGCCCAGCAGTGCTTCGGGAGAGGGGTCCATCATATCAGACTGGTTGTAAAGTCACATTTCTGCTTGAGGTGAAGGGTCGTCAGCTCTGAGTTCATACAATCAATGTTACTCTCCGGATATGATTCCGGGCAGCTAATATCTAAGCCGGGAGTGTGACATGCATTGCTCATGACACCGGCCCCCACTCTGTTACCAAGACTGGTTTCCAGAGGTGGAGGTCTGGCTCTCCGCCGGAGCAGGCCGTGTGTTGCCCTGCCCTCTGCATGCACAGAGTGGAGGCCAACGACCCATGTGGCTGGAGCTCACTCAGAAGCCGCAGTTGACACTTTGGGTACACCGTGTTCTTCCATGACCTGGGTCCAGGCGCGAGAGACCCTGCAGTCCTGAGAGGCCTACCAGTGTTAAAGCAGTACCTTCACTAAGGCTTCTCAGACAGAGCTGCACTCCCAACACTTTTCACGGCTCTCGAGGACTTTCCTTTGGCAGCATGCGGGCAGGTTTCCGAACCACTAGCCAAGAAGGCTTTGGGATGAGCTCCTAGCGAGGAACTGCCCACACCCCCTCGTTCTTGCGAGAAAACTCACTCTTCCTCACTTTGCCTCCCCGGGAACTCCTACGGTGAGTACAAGACGGGCAACAGGACCCTTTTTCAGGCAGCTCTGAGCACCCAGCTCTCCGGGTTGCCAACGGGACAGATTTCGCTTTTCTCGTCCGGCCTCCTTTTCACGGTTGCCACACAGCTCATGTAGTTGACGTTCCGGGAACCAAAGGAGGCCCGTGTCACATACTGTACTTCTTCGCTGAAAGCGCTTTGGAAAGCCAGTGTTCCTCCTGAAGTAAATTGCGCGAGCCAGTGAACGCCTTCGTTTCGCCTAGGTCATGGTACATCTCCCGAAGGCCTAGCCACCTTCAGAGGACGACTGCCTATTTCTCCCTCTAGAGGTAAAGTCCTGGTGCTGCTTCAGGGAGCAAGAGGTCAGGTATGAATTCCGAGAACTCACCGTGTAAGCACGGTGGTTTTCCAAAAGCAGCTCAGGGTTACAAAATGAGGCCCCCTTGCATTGCCCAGAAGCCCCGGTATCAACGTGTTCTTCAGGCTTCCTCTAAGCTCTCCAAATCTAGCTCTCCCATGGAGGAAAAACGTTGTTGCCCAGCCTCCTGCATACAAAACAGTAGAGTCCAAAGACCCATGTGGCTGGATGGTGCTCAGCAGGCACAGATGCCACTTTTGGTACACAGGGACCTTCCTTGGAATACGGTGCAGACGCTCGCATCCTCAGACTTTGAAAGGCACACCCGCATTTACAGCACTTTAGTGGGGAAGGCCTCTTTGAAACTGCTGACTGCGACTCTGCTGGTGGAAACACTGCACCTTACTTTGACTCTGGCGCTCGGCTGACATTCGCCATAGATAAAGTCCTGTGCTGGATGTGCTCCTAGCAAGGCATTGCAAGCACTCTGTTTCTTTGGGCAAAGTCTCCGTTCCTCCCCGGGCATTCCTGCAGGGTTGAGAAAGTTGGCGACCACAGTGCTTTTCATGAAGCACTGATCATCCAAAACACGGACTTTCCTTGCAACACGCGGGCAAGTTTCCTTATGACTAGCCAAGAAGGCTTTGGGATGAGAACCTAGCAAGGAACGGCACGCACTCCGGTTCTTCCAAGAAAATTCACTCGGCCTCAGGTTACCTCTCAGGGTAATCCTGGGGTGAATAGAAGACCGGCAACAGGACTGTTTCTCAGGCAGCTCTGAGGACACATCTCTCTGCTTTGTCACTGGGGCAAATTGTGCTGTTCCCGTCCCTCTCCACTTTCACGGTTGGCACCTAGCTCATGTACCTGAAGTCCACAAGCAGGTGAAAGAGACATGCCACACACATGTGCCCTTCCATGAAAACACCTTGGCAAGCAGGAGTCCTCCTGAGGTGAATGGTGTGAGCCAGTGAATGATCTAGTTTCACCTACATCACCGTGGATCTTGCAAAGGCCTGACAGTCTTCAAAGGCTGAGAGCACATGTCTCCAGCTGGATCTGAAGTCGACGTGATGCATGCGAGGGGAAGACGTCAGCTATGAATTCTGAGAACACTTGCCATGGCGGTGTTTGTTCCAGTGCAGCTCAGGTTTACAAACTGGGGTCCCCTTGCATTGCCCAGAAGACCAGGGAGAAAACTCGTCCTGAGGATTCTTCCATGCTGTGGCTATCTGGCTCCCCGATGGAGGAAACACATTGCTGCCTGGCCTTCTGCATACCAACAGTAGAGCCCAAAGACCATCATGAGGCATGAGGTTGCTCAGAAGGCACAGATGACACTTTGGGTACACAGTGATTTTCCTCGGAAACTGGTGCAGACGTGAGCGTCCTCAGATATGTGAAAGGCACACCAGCATTACAGCACTTCAGTGGTGAAAGCCTCGGGTCTACTTGTGACCACCAACTTTGCTGATGGAAACACTGCCCCTTACTTTGAGTGTGCCGCTCAGTCGACATTCGCCTTAGCTGAAGCAGTCTGCTGCACGAGCTCCTGGCAAGGAACGGCAGGCGCACTGTTTCTTTCGAGAAAACTCACTCGTCCTCCCGGGCAATTCCTGCAGGGTGTCCAACATGGGCGCCACCCCGTGCCTTTCGTTCAGTTTTCTCGCCCCAAGCCTCCTGCTTCCAAAGGGGCAAAGAATGCTTTAGCCCTCAGGATCCAGTTTCTACGTGCAAACCCAGCCTGTGGAGCAGCACCTTCTGCCCAGCTACGAGAGAGCCATGCGACACACTAGGCGCTCCTGTGAGGACCCTTTTGTAAGCAGAGGTTCTGCGCGAGGTGACGTGCCTAGTCACCACAGTGCTTCAGTCAGGCGATGTCGACTTTGGAACTTTCAATCGCCCAGCAGTGCTTCGGGAGAGGGGTCCATCATATCAGACTGGTTGTAAAGTCACATTTCTGCTTGAGGTGAAGGGTCGTCAGCTCTGAGTTCATACAATCAATGTTACTCTCCGGATATGATTCCGGGCAGCTAATATCTAAGCCGGGAGTGTGACATGCATTGCTCATGACACCGGCCCCCACTCTGTTACCAAGACTGGTTTCCAGAGGTGGAGGTCTGGCTCTCCGCCGGAGCAGGCCGTGTGTTGCCCTGCCCTCTGCATGCACAGAGTGGAGGCCAACGACCCATGTGGCTGGAGCTCACTCAGAAGCCGCAGTTGACACTTTGGGTACACCGTGTTCTTCCATGACCTGGGTCCAGGCGCGAGAGACCCTGCAGTCCTGAGAGGCCTACCAGTGTTAAAGCAGTACCTTCACTAAGGCTTCTCAGACAGAGCTGCACTCCCAACACTTTTCACGGCTCTCGAGGACTTTCCTTTGGCAGCATGCGGGCAGGTTTCCGAACCACTAGCCAAGAAGGCTTTGGGATGAGCTCCTAGCGAGGAACTGCCCACACCCCCTCGTTCTTGCGAGAAAACTCACTCTTCCTCACTTTGCCTCCCCGGGAACTCCTACGGTGAGTACAAGACGGGCAACAGGACCCTTTTTCAGGCAGCTCTGAGCACCCAGCTCTCCGGGTTGCCAACGGGACAGATTTCGCTTTTCTCGTCCGGCCTCCTTTTCACGGTTGCCACACAGCTCATGTAGTTGACGTTCCGGGAACCAAAGGAGGCCCGTGTCACATACTGTACTTCTTCGCTGAAAGCGCTTTGGAAAGCCAGTGTTCCTCCTGAAGTAAATTGCGCGAGCCAGTGAACGCCTTCGTTTCGCCTAGGTCATGGTACATCTCCCGAAGGCCTAGCCACCTTCAGAGGACGACTGCCTATTTCTCCCTCTAGAGGTAAAGTCCTGGTGCTGCTTCAGGGAGCAAGAGGTCAGGTATGAATTCCGAGAACTCACCGTGTAAGCACGGTGGTTTTCCAAAAGCAGCTCAGGGTTACAAAATGAGGCCCCCTTGCATTGCCCAGAAGCCCCGGTATCAACGTGTTCTTCAGGCTTCCTCTAAGCTCTCCAAATCTAGCTCTCCCATGGAGGAAAAACGTTGTTGCCCAGCCTCCTGCATACAAAACAGTAGAGTCCAAAGACCCATGTGGCTGGATGGTGCTCAGCAGGCACAGATGCCACTTTTGGTACACAGGGACCTTCCTTGGAATACGGTGCAGACGCTCGCATCCTCAGACTTTGAAAGGCACACCCGCATTTACAGCACTTTAGTGGGGAAGGCCTCTTTGAAACTGCTGACTGCGACTCTGCTGGTGGAAACACTGCACCTTACTTTGACTCTGGCGCTCGGCTGACATTCGCCATAGATAAAGTCCTGTGCTGGATGTGCTCCTAGCAAGGCATTGCAAGCACTCTGTTTCTTTGGGCAAAGTCTCCGTTCCTCCCCGGGCATTCCTGCAGGGTTGAGAAAGTTGGCGACCACAGTGCTTTTCATGAAGCACTGATCATCCAAAACACGGACTTTCCTTGCAACACGCGGGCAAGTTTCCTTATGACTAGCCAAGAAGGCTTTGGGATGAGAACCTAGCAAGGAACGGCACGCACTCCGGTTCTTCCAAGAAAATTCACTCGGCCTCAGGTTACCTCTCAGGGTAATCCTGGGGTGAATAGAAGACCGGCAACAGGACTGTTTCTCAGGCAGCTCTGAGGACACATCTCTCTGCTTTGTCACTGGGGCAAATTGTGCTGTTCCCGTCCCTCTCCACTTTCACGGTTGGCACCTAGCTCATGTACCTGAAGTCCACAAGCAGGTGAAAGAGACATGCCACACACATGTGCCCTTCCATGAAAACACCTTGGCAAGCAGGAGTCCTCCTGAGGTGAATGGTGTGAGCCAGTGAATGATCTAGTTTCACCTACATCACCGTGGATCTTGCAAAGGCCTGACAGTCTTCAAAGGCTGAGAGCACATGTCTCCAGCTGGATCTGAAGTCGACGTGATGCATGCGAGGGGAAGACGTCAGCTATGAATTCTGAGAACACTTGCCATGGCGGTGTTTGTTCCAGTGCAGCTCAGGTTTACAAACTGGGGTCCCCTTGCATTGCCCAGAAGACCAGGGAGAAAACTCGTCCTGAGGATTCTTCCATGCTGTGGCTATCTGGCTCCCCGATGGAGGAAACACATTGCTGCCTGGCCTTCTGCATACCAACAGTAGAGCCCAAAGACCATCATGAGGCATGAGGTTGCTCAGAAGGCACAGATGACACTTTGGGTACACAGTGATTTTCCTCGGAAACTGGTGCAGACGTGAGCGTCCTCAGATATGTGAAAGGCACACCAGCATTACAGCACTTCAGTGGTGAAAGCCTCGGGTCTACTTGTGACCACCAACTTTGCTGATGGAAACACTGCCCCTTACTTTGAGTGTGCCGCTCAGTCGACATTCGCCTTAGCTGAAGCAGTCTGCTGCACGAGCTCCTGGCAAGGAACGGCAGGCGCACTGTTTCTTTCGAGAAAACTCACTCGTCCTCCCGGGCAATTCCTGCAGGGTGTCCAACATGGGCGCCACCCCGTGCCTTTCGTTCAGTTTTCTCGCCCCAAGCCTCCTGCTTCCAAAGGGGCAAAGAATGCTTTAGCCCTCAGGATCCAGTTTCTACGTGCAAACCCAGCCTGTGGAGCAGCACCTTCTGCCCAGCTACGAGAGAGCCATGCGACACACTAGGCGCTCCTGTGAGGACCCTTTTGTAAGCAGAGGTTCTGCGCGAGGTGACGTGCCTAGTCACCACAGTGCTTCAGTCAGGCGATGTCGACTTTGGAACTTTCAATCGCCCAGCAGTGCTTCGGGAGAGGGGTCCATCATATCAGACTGGTTGTAAAGTCACATTTCTGCTTGAGGTGAAGGGTCGTCAGCTCTGAGTTCATACAATCAATGTTACTCTCCGGATATGATTCCGGGCAGCTAATATCTAAGCCGGGAGTGTGACATGCATTGCTCATGACACCGGCCCCCACTCTGTTACCAAGACTGGTTTCCAGAGGTGGAGGTCTGGCTCTCCGCCGGAGCAGGCCGTGTGTTGCCCTGCCCTCTGCATGCACAGAGTGGAGGCCAACGACCCATGTGGCTGGAGCTCACTCAGAAGCCGCAGTTGACACTTTGGGTACACCGTGTTCTTCCATGACCTGGGTCCAGGCGCGAGAGACCCTGCAGTCCTGAGAGGCCTACCAGTGTTAAAGCAGTACCTTCACTAAGGCTTCTCAGACAGAGCTGCACTCCCAACACTTTTCACGGCTCTCGAGGACTTTCCTTTGGCAGCATGCGGGCAGGTTTCCGAACCACTAGCCAAGAAGGCTTTGGGATGAGCTCCTAGCGAGGAACTGCCCACACCCCCTCGTTCTTGCGAGAAAACTCACTCTTCCTCACTTTGCCTCCCGGGAACTCCTACGGTGAGTACAAGACGGGCAACAGGACCCTTTTTCAGGCAGCTCTGAGCACCCAGCTCTCCGGGTTGCCAACGGGACAGATTTCGCTTTTCTCGTCCGGCCTCCTTTTCACGGTTGCCACACAGCTCATGTAGTTGACGTTCCGGGAACCAAAGGAGGCCCGTGTCACATACTGTACTTCTTCGCTGAAAGCGCTTTGGAAAGCCAGTGTTCCTCCTGAAGTAAATTGCGCGAGCCAGTGAACGCCTTCGTTTCGCCTAGGTCATGGTACATCTCCCGAAGGCCTAGCCACCTTCAGAGGACGACTGCCTATTTCTCCCTCTAGAGGTAAAGTCCTGGTGCTGCTTCAGGGAGCAAGAGGTCAGGTATGAATTCCGAGAACTCACCGTGTAAGCACGGTGGTTTTCCAAAAGCAGCTCAGGGTTACAAAATGAGGCCCCCTTGCATTGCCCAGAAGCCCCGGTATCAACGTGTTCTTCAGGCTTCCTCTAAGCTCTCCAAATCTAGCTCTCCCATGGAGGAAAAACGTTGTTGCCCAGCCTCCTGCATACAAAACAGTAGAGTCCAAAGACCCATGTGGCTGGATGGTGCTCAGCAGGCACAGATGCCACTTTTGGTACACAGGGACCTTCCTTGGAATACGGTGCAGACGCTCGCATCCTCAGACTTTGAAAGGCACACCCGCATTTACAGCACTTTAGTGGGGAAGGCCTCTTTGAAACTGCTGACTGCGACTCTGCTGGTGGAAACACTGCACCTTACTTTGACTCTGGCGCTCGGCTGACATTCGCCATAGATAAAGTCCTGTGCTGGATGTGCTCCTAGCAAGGCATTGCAAGCACTCTGTTTCTTTGGGCAAAGTCTCCGTTCCTCCCCGGGCATTCCTGCAGGGTTGAGAAAGTTGGCGACCACAGTGCTTTTCATGAAGCACTGATCATCCAAAACACGGACTTTCCTTGCAACACGCGGGCAAGTTTCCTTATGACTAGCCAAGAAGGCTTTGGGATGAGAACCTAGCAAGGAACGGCACGCACTCCGGTTCTTCCAAGAAAATTCACTCGGCCTCAGGTTACCTCTCAGGGTAATCCTGGGGTGAATAGAAGACCGGCAACAGGACTGTTTCTCAGGCAGCTCTGAGGACACATCTCTCTGCTTTGTCACTGGGGCAAATTGTGCTGTTCCCGTCCCTCTCCACTTTCACGGTTGGCACCTAGCTCATGTACCTGAAGTCCACAAGCAGGTGAAAGAGACATGCCACACACATGTGCCCTTCCATGAAAACACCTTGGCAAGCAGGAGTCCTCCTGAGGTGAATGGTGTGAGCCAGTGAATGATCTAGTTTCACCTACATCACCGTGGATCTTGCAAAGGCCTGACAGTCTTCAAAGGCTGAGAGCACATGTCTGCAGCTGGATCTGAAGTCGACGTGATGCATGCGAGGGGAAGACGTCAGCTATGAATTCTGAGAACACTTGCCATGGCGGTGTTTGTTCCAGTGCAGCTCAGGTTTACAAACTGGGGTCCCCTTGCATTGCCCAGAAGACCAGGGAGAAAACTCGTCCTGAGGATTCTTCCATGCTGTGGCTATCTGGCTCCCCGATGGAGGAAACACATTGCTGCCTGGCCTTCTGCATACCAACAGTAGAGCCCAAAGACCATCATGAGGCATGAGGTTGCTCAGAAGGCACAGATGACACTTTGGGTACACAGTGATTTTCCTCGGAAACTGGTGCAGACGTGAGCGTCCTCAGATATGTGAAAGGCACACCAGCATTACAGCACTTCAGTGGTGAAAGCCTCGGGTCTACTTGTGACCACCAACTTTGCTGATGGAAACACTGCCCCTTACTTTGAGTGTGCCGCTCAGTCGACATTCGCCTTAGCTGAAGCAGTCTGCTGCACGAGCTCCTGGCAAGGAACGGCAGGCGCACTGTTTCTTTCGAGAAAACTCACTCGTCCTCCCGGGCAATTCCTGCAGGGTGTCCAACATGGGCGCCACCCCGTGCCTTTCGTTCAGTTTTCTCGCCCCAAGCCTCCTGCTTCCAAAGGGGCAAAGAATGCTTTAGCCCTCAGGATCCAGTTTCTACGTGCAAAGCCAGCCTGTGGAGCAGCACCTTCTGCCCAGCTACGAGAGAGCCATGCGACACACTAGGCGCTCCTGTGAGGACCCTTTTGTAAGCAGAGGTTCTGCGCGAGGTGACGTGCCTAGTCACCACAGTGCTTCAGTCAGGCGATGTCGACTTTGGAACTTTCAATCGCCCAGCAGTGCTTCGGGAGAGGGGTCCATCATATCAGACTGGTTGTAAAGTCACATTTCTGCTTGAGGTGAAGGGTCGTCAGCTCTGAGTTCATACAATCAATGTTACTCTCCGGATATGATTCCGGGCAGCTAATATCTAAGCCGGGAGTGTGACATGCATTGCTCATGACACCGGCCCCCACTCTGTTACCAAGACTGGTTTCCAGAGGTGGAGGTCTGGCTCTCCGCCGGAGCAGGCCGTGTGTTGCCCTGCCCTCTGCATGCACAGAGTGGAGGCCAACGACCCATGTGGCTGGAGCTCACTCAGAAGCCGCAGTTGACACTTTG
>NW_026871787.1:0-42998 GCF_028564815.1 Eubalaena glacialis | reverse complement strand
GAAACGGGTACTGGCACGAGTGGGACTGGAGTCCTGAGAAGATTAGTACCTTTAAACTAATGCAGAACTGTGACTAAGGACTCAAGGAAAAGGCTGCACAACTACCCTTCTGGAGGGCAAATCAGAGCTGTAGGCCAGGGTAGAGTGCACGTCAAGATTCCCCTTAGCTCTAGTGCAGGGCAGGATATGCTCCTAACCAGAGCCTGGAAGCACCCGCTTTCTTTCGAGATAACTCATGTTCTTCCAGAGCCATGCCTGGAGTGAATACAAGTCCCACAACCACAGTGTTTCTCAGGTAGCTTTAAGGCCGCTTGAATGGAGCTTTCAAGACGGGAAAACAAGGCTTGACTCCTAAGGCCGCCATTTCCAGGTTGACACGCAGAAGAAGCATCTGTGCTTTCTAACAAGTCAAAAGAGACCTAGCTACTCCCTGGGTCTTGGAGAATCCACTTTCCTATGCCGGGTGTTCTGCGTGTAGCGAACTGCCTAAATGAAAGAATTCCCTAGGTGTCCTGGCTCCTGGGCATCTTCCAAAAGCCTGTAGCATTATACCAGAAAGTGTGCTCTAGTTGCACTTGGACCACAAGCCGACTTTCTCCTAGAGGTAGGTTGACTTCAGCTATGAGGTGGTAGAAGGAATTGTAAGCAAAGAGTTTTTCTCAGTACAGCTCGGACTACTGTAAGCAGGCAGACTTGCATGGCATGCTGCACCTCCTAGAATCATGTTCCTGAGGCTATTGGTGAGCTGAGAAAATCTAGGTCCCGCGACGAAGTGTGCATCATGCTCTCCTTCACTCGGCACAGACACGGGTACTCCGAAGGGTCTACGTGTCTGAATGTTGATCTTCGACTCAGGAGAGCCTGGGGGTGCTCAGTGCCTTGGTAGGGAAGCGAGTGCTGCCGCGAGGGGTCTAGGAGTCCAGAAAAGCTTACTAGCCTTCAGCTAAAGCAGAAGAGTGACTAAGGCTTCATAGAAGCTGTTGTACGCCTATCCCGCTGCATGGCATATCAGGGCCCTCCTTCGAAGCTAGGGCTCACTTTGAGTTTCCATTTAGCTACATAACAAGGCAGGATGAGCTCTGACTCAGAAACTGAAATACCCTGTCTCTTCGTGTAACCTCTTTTTCCCTCTCACAGCCATGCCTGCCGTGAGTATAAGCCTGACAACCACAGTGTTTTTAAGGGAGCTTCAAGGCGCAGAAGAAGAGCTTTCAAGGTGGGAAAACAAAGCCAGTCGCATGAGGCACCATCACCAGGTTGACACGCAGCATAAGTGTCCGTGGGTACTGGCAGGTCAAAAGAGACCTAGCTACCTCCCTGCCTCTTCCCTGATTCAACTTTTCTGCATAGGGCGCTCTGCGTGTAGCGAACTGCTTAGATGAAAGACTGCCCTAGGTCTCCTAGGGTCCTGTGCCTCTCCCAAAAACCTGAAGTGTTCCACACAAAACTGTGCTGTAGTGGAAGTTGCTGTGCAAGCTGCCTTTCTCCTAGAGATACGGTGACTTCAGGGATGAGGTCCTGGAAGGACTTGTAAGCAGAGAGTTTTTCTCAGTACCGCTCAGACTAGGGCAACGAGGACGACTTCCATGGTATGCTGGCCTTGCTAGAACCGTGTTCATGAAGCCGTTGGTGAGCTGGGGATATCTAGCTCGCCCAAGGAAGAGTGCAGCGGGTTACCCTTCACTCGGCCTACCCAGGGGCACCCTGATGGGCCTACGGGTCTGAGTGTGGCCCAGCAAGCCCAGGGGAGCCTGGGGGTACTCAGTATCCTTGTACGGAAACGAGTGCTGCCGCGAGGGATCTAGGAGGCCTGAAAAGCTTACTGGCGTTCAACTAAAGCAGAAGAGCGACTCAGGCCTCATGGAAGCTGTTGCACGCCTACCCCGCTGTAAGGCATATCAGGGGCCGCCTTCGAAGCGAGGGCTCACTTTGAGTTTCCCCTTAGCTATAAAACAGGACAGGATCAGCTCTGATTTAGAAACTGAAATACCCTGTCTCGTCGTGAAACCTCTTTTGCCCTCTCACAGCCATGCCTGCCGTGAGTATAAGCCTGACAACCACAGTGTTTTTAAGGGAGCTTCAAGGCGCATAAGAAGAGCTTTCAAGGTGGGAAAACAAGGCCAGTCGCATCAGGCACCATCACCAGATTGACATGCAGCATAAGTGTCTGTGGGTACTGGCAGGTCAAAAGAGACCTAGCTACCTCCCTGGCTCTTCCCTGATTCAACTTTTCTGCATAGGGCCCTCTGCGTGTAGCGAACTGCTTCGATGACAGACTGCCCTAGGTCTCCTAGGGTCCTGTGCCTCTCCCAAAAACCTGAAGTGTTCCACACAAAACTGTGCTGTAGTGGAAGTTGCTGTGCAAGCTGCCTTTCTCCTAGAGATACGGTGACTTCAGGGATGAGGTCCTAGAAGGACTTGTAAGCAGAGAGTTTTTCTCAGTACCGCTCAGACTAGGGCAACGAGGACGACTTCCATGGTATGCTGGCCTTGCTAGAACCGTGTTCATGAAGCCGTTGGTGAGCTGGGGATATCTAGCTCGCCCAAGGAAGAGTGCAGCGGGTTACCCTTCACTCGGCCTACCCAGGGGCACCCTGATGGGCCTACGGGTCTGAGTGCGGCCCAGCAAGCCCAGGGGAGCCTGCGGGTACTCAGTATCCTTGTACGGAAACGAGTGCTGCCGCGAGGGATCTAGGCGGCCTGAAAAGCTTACTAGCGTTCAACTAAAGCAGGAGAGCGACTAAGGCCTCATGGAAGCTGTTGCACGCCTAACCCGCTGTAAGGCATATCAGGGCCCTCCTTCGAAGTTAGGCCTCACTTTGAGTTTCCCTTTAGCTATAGAACAGGACAGGATCAGCTCTGACTCAGAAACTGGAATACCATGTTTCTTCGTGACACCTCTTTTTCCCTCTCACAGCCATGCCTGTCGTGTGTATAAGCACGACACCAACAGTGTTTTTCACTTAGCTTCAAGGCGCATAAAAGGAGCTTTCATGATGGGAAACAAGGCTAGTCCCATCAGGTCCTGTTTCCAGATTGACACGTAGCGTAAGTATCTGTGGTTTCTAAGAGGACAAAAGAGACCTAGCTAGCTACTTGGCTCTTCCCAGAATCAAGTTTTCTGCACAGGGTGTTGTACATGTAGCGACGTGCCTAGACAATAGACTGCCCTAGGTCTCCTAAGAGCCCTGTGCATGTCCCCAAAGCCTGAAGTGTTACACAGAAAACTGTGCTTTAGTGGAAGTGGGAATGCAAGCCGTCTTTCTCCTTGAGATACGGTGACTTCAGGTATGAGGTCCTCGAAGGACTTCAAAGCAGAGAGTTTTGCTCAGTACAGCTCAGAATAGGGCGATGAGGCAGACTTCCATGGTATGCTGGACTTGCTAGAACCGTGTTCCAGAGGCTGCTGGTGAGCTGAGGAAATCTAGCTTTCCCAAGAAAGAGTGCAGTTTGTTATGCTTCACTCGGCCTACAGAGGGGCACAGTGAAGGGCCTACGGGTGTGAGTGTGGCCCGGCAAGCCCAGGGGAGCCCTGGGGTACTCAGAGTTCTTGTACGGAAACGGGTACTGGCACGAGTGGGACTGGAGTCCTGAGAAGATTAGTACCTTTAAACTAATGCAGAACTGTGACTAAGGACTCAAGGAAAAGGCTGCACAACTACCCTTCTGGAGGGCAAATCAGAGCTGTAGGCCAGGGTAGAGTGCACGTCAAGATTCCCCTTAGCTCTAGTGCAGGGCAGGATATGCTCCTAACCAGAGCCTGGAAGCACCCGCTTTCTTTCGAGATAACTCATGTTCTTCCAGAGCCATGCCTGGAGTGAATACAAGTCCCACAACCACAGTGTTTCTCAGGTAGCTTTAAGGCCGCTTGAATGGAGCTTTCAAGACGGGAAAACAAGGCTTGACTCCTAAGGCCGCCATTTCCAGGTTGACACGCAGAAGAAGCATCTGTGCTTTCTAACAAGTCAAAAGAGACCTAGCTACTCCCTGGGTCTTGGAGAATCCACTTTCCTATGCCGGGTGTTCTGCGTGTAGCGAACTGCCTAAATGAAAGAATTCCCTAGGTGTCCTGGCTCCTGGGCATCTTCCAAAAGCCTGTAGCATTATACCAGAAAGTGTGCTCTAGTTGCACTTGGACCACAAGCCGACTTTCTCCTAGAGGTAGGTTGACTTCAGCTATGAGGTGGTAGAAGGAATTGTAAGCAAAGAGTTTTTCTCAGTACAGCTCGGACTACTGTAAGCAGGCAGACTTGCATGGCATGCTGCACCTCCTAGAATCATGTTCCTGAGGCTATTGGTGAGCTGAGAAAATCTAGGTCCCGCGACGAAGTGTGCATCATGCTCTCCTTCACTCGGCACAGACACGGGTACTCCGAAGGGTCTACGTGTCTGAATGTTGATCTTCGACTCAGGAGAGCCTGGGGGTGCTCAGTGCCTTGGTAGGGAAGCGAGTGCTGCCGCGAGGGGTCTAGGAGTCCAGAAAAGCTTACTAGCCTTCAGCTAAAGCAGAAGAGTGACTAAGGCTTCATAGAAGCTGTTGTACGCCTATCCCGCTGCATGGCATATCAGGGCCCTCCTTCGAAGCTAGGGCTCACTTTGAGTTTCCATTTAGCTACATAACAAGGCAGGATGAGCTCTGACTCAGAAACTGAAATACCCTGTCTCTTCGTGTAACCTCTTTTTCCCTCTCACAGCCATGCCTGCCGTGAGTATAAGCCTGACAACCACAGTGTTTTTAAGGGAGCTTCAAGGCGCAGAAGAAGAGCTTTCAAGGTGGGAAAACAAAGCCAGTCGCATGAGGCACCATCACCAGGTTGACACGCAGCATAAGTGTCCGTGGGTACTGGCAGGTCAAAAGAGACCTAGCTACCTCCCTGGCTCTTCCCTGATTCAACTTTTCTGCATAGGGCGCTCTGCGTGTAGCGAACTGCTTAGATGAAAGACTGCCCTAGGTCTCCTAGGGTCCTGTGCCTCTCCCAAAAACCTGAAGTGTTCCACACAAAACTGTGCTGTAGTGGAAGTTGCTGTGCAAGCTGCCTTTCTCCTAGAGATACGGTGACTTCAGGGATGAGGTCCTGGAAGGACTTGTAAGCAGAGAGTTTTTCTCAGTACCGCTCAGACTAGGGCAACGAGGACGACTTCCATGGTATGCTGGCCTTGCTAGAACCGTGTTCATGAAGCCGTTGGTGAGCTGGGGATATCTAGCTCGCCCAAGGAAGAGTGCAGCGGGTGACCCTTCACTCGGCCTACCCAGGGGCACCCTGATGGGCCTACGGGTCTGAGTGTGGCCCAGCAAGCCCAGGGGAGCCTGGGGGTACTCAGTATCCTTGTACGGAAACGAGTGCTGCCGCGAGGGATCTAGGAGGCCTGAAAAGCTTACTGGCGTTCAACTAAAGCAGAAGAGCGACTCAGGCCTCATGGAAGCTGTTGCACGCCTACCCCGCTGTAAGGCATATCAGGGGCCGCCTTCGAAGCGAGGGCTCACTTTGAGTTTCCCCTTAGCTATAAAACAGGACAGGATCAGCTCTGATTTAGAAACTGAAATACCCTGTCTCGTCGTGAAACCTCTTTTGCCCTCTCACAGCCATGCCTGCCGTGAGTATAAGCCTGACAACCACAGTGTTTTTAAGGGAGCTTCAAGGCGCATAAGAAGAGCTTTCAAGGTGGGAAAACAAGGCCAGTCGCATCAGGCACCATCACCAGATTGACATGCAGCATAAGTGTCTGTGGGTACTGGCAGGTCAAAAGAGACCTAGCTACCTCCCTGGCTCTTCCCTGATTCAACTTTTCTGCATAGGGCCCTCTGCGTGTAGCGAACTGCTTCGATGACAGACTGCCCTAGGTCTCCTAGGGTCCTGTGCCTCTCCCAAAAACCTGAAGTGTTCCACACAAAACTGTGCTGTAGTGGAAGTTGCTGTGCAAGCTGCCTTTCTCCTAGAGATACGGTGACTTCAGGGATGAGGTCCTAGAAGGACTTGTAAGCAGAGAGTTTTTCTCAGTACCGCTCAGACTAGGGCAACGAGGACGACTTCCATGGTATGCTGGCCTTGCTAGAACCGTGTTCATGAAGCCGTTGGTGAGCTGGGGATATCTAGCTCGCCCAAGGAAGAGTGCAGCGGGTTACCCTTCACTCGGCCTACCCAGGGGCACCCTGATGGGCCTACGGGTCTGAGTGCGGCCCAGCAAGCCCAGGGGAGCCTGCGGGTACTCAGTATCCTTGTACGGAAACGAGTGCTGCCGCGAGGGATCTAGGCGGCCTGAAAAGCTTACTAGCGTTCAACTAAAGCAGGAGAGCGACTAAGGCCTCATGGAAGCTGTTGCACGCCTAACCCGCTGTAAGGCATATCAGGGCCCTCCTTCGAAGTTAGGCCTCACTTTGAGTTTCCCTTTAGCTATAGAACAGGACAGGATCAGCTCTGACTCAGAAACTGGAATACCATGTTTCTTCGTGACACCTCTTTTTCCCTCTCACAGCCATGCCTGTCGTGTGTATAAGCACGACACCAACAGTGTTTTTCACTTAGCTTCAAGGCGCATAAAAGGAGCTTTCATGATGGGAAACAAGGCTAGTCCCATCAGGTCCTGTTTCCAGATTGACACGTAGCGTAAGTATCTGTGGTTTCTAAGAGGACAAAAGAGACCTAGCTAGCTACTTGGCTCTTCCCAGAATCAAGTTTTCTGCACAGGGTGTTGTACATGTAGCGACGTGCCTAGACAATAGACTGCCCTAGGTCTCCTAAGAGCCCTGTGCCTGTCCCCAAAGCCTGAAGTGTTACACAGAAAACTGTGCTTTAGTGGAAGTTGGAATGCAAGCCGTCTTTCTCCTTGAGATACGGTGACTTCAGGTATGAGGTCCTCGAAGGACTTCAAAGCAGAGAGTTTTGCTCAGTACAGCTCAGAATAGGGCGATGAGGCAGACTTCCATGGTATGCTGGACTTGCTAGAACCGTGTTCCAGAGGCTGCTGGTGAGCTGAGGAAATCTAGCTTTCCCAAGAAAGAGTGCAGTTTGTTATGCTTCACTCGGCCTACAGAGGGGCACAGTGAAGGGCCTACGGGTGTGAGTGTGGCCCGGCAAGCCCAGGGGAGCCCTGGGGTACTCAGAGTTCTTGTACGGAAACGGGTACTGGCACGAGTGGGACTGGAGTCCTGAGAAGATTAGTACCTTTAAACTAATGCAGAACTGTGACTAAGGACTCAAGGAAAAGGCTGCACAACTACCCTTCTGGAGGGCAAATCAGAGCTGTAGGCCAGGGTAGAGTGCACGTCAAGATTCCCCTTAGCTCTAGTGCAGGGCAGGATATGCTCCTAACCAGAGCCTGGAAGCACCCGCTTTCTTTCGAGATAACTCATGTTCTTCCAGAGCCATGCCTGGAGTGAATACAAGTCCCACAACCACAGTGTTTCTCAGGTAGCTTTAAGGCCGCTTGAATGGAGCTTTCAAGACGGGAAAACAAGGCTTGACTCCTAAGGCCGCCATTTCCAGGTTGACACGCAGAAGAAGCATCTGTGCTTTCTAACAAGTCAAAAGAGACCTAGCTACTCCCTGGGTCTTGGAGAATCCACTTTCCTATGCCGGGTGTTCTGCGTGTAGCGAACTGCCTAAATGAAAGAATTCCCTAGGTGTCCTGGCTCCTGGGCATCTTCCAAAAGCCTGTAGCATTATACCAGAAAGTGTGCTCTAGTTGCACTTGGACCACAAGCCGACTTTCTCCTAGAGGTAGGTTGACTTCAGCTATGAGGTGGTAGAAGGAATTGTAAGCAAAGAGTTTTTCTCAGTACAGCTCGGACTACTGTAAGCAGGCAGACTTGCATGGCATGCTGCACCTCCTAGAATCATGTTCCTGAGGCTATTGGTGAGCTGAGAAAATCTAGGTCCCGCGACGAAGTGTGCATCATGCTCTCCTTCACTCGGCACAGACACGGGTACTCCGAAGGGTCTACGTGTCTGAATGTTGATCTTCGACTCAGGAGAGCCTGGGGGTGCTCAGTGCCTTGGTAGGGAAGCGAGTGCTGCCGCGAGGGGTCTAGGAGTCCAGAAAAGCTTACTAGCCTTCAGCTAAAGCAGAAGAGTGACTAAGGCTTCATAGAAGCTGTTGTACGCCTATCCCGCTGCATGGCATATCAGGGCCCTCCTTCGAAGCTAGGGCTCACTTTGAGTTTCCATTTAGCTACATAACAAGGCAGGATGAGCTCTGACTCAGAAACTGAAATACCCTGTCTCTTCGTGTAACCTCTTTTTCCCTCTCACAGCCATGCCTGCCGTGAGTATAAGCCTGACAACCACAGTGTTTTTAAGGGAGCTTCAAGGCGCAGAAGAAGAGCTTTCAAGGTGGGAAAACAAAGCCAGTCGCATGAGGCACCATCACCAGGTTGACACGCAGCATAAGTGTCCGTGGGTACTGGCAGGTCAAAAGAGACCTAGCTACCTCCCTGCCTCTTCCCTGATTCAACTTTTCTGCATAGGGCGCTCTGCGTGTAGCGAACTGCTTAGATGAAAGACTGCCCTAGGTCTCCTAGGGTCCTGTGCCTCTCCCAAAAACCTGAAGTGTTCCACACAAAACTGTGCTGTAGTGGAAGTTGCTGTGCAAGCTGCCTTTCTCCTAGAGATACGGTGACTTCAGGGATGAGGTCCTGGAAGGACTTGTAAGCAGAGAGTTTTTCTCAGTACCGCTCAGACTAGGGCAACGAG
Organism: Eubalaena glacialis; assembly: GCF_028564815.1. Lineage (NCBI taxonomy): Eukaryota > Metazoa > Chordata > Mammalia > Artiodactyla > Balaenidae > Eubalaena > Eubalaena glacialis. Next base: position 34,308 of record NW_026871787.1, on the reverse strand, counting down.
GACGACTTCCATGGTATGCTGGCCTTGCTAGAACCGTGTTCATGAAGCCGTTGGTGAGCTGGGGATATCTAGCTCGCCCAAGGAAGAGTGCAGCGTGTTATCCTTCACTCGGCCTACCCAGGGGCACCCTGATGGGCCTACGGGTCTGAGTGCGGCCCAGCAAGCCCAGGGGAGCCTGCGGGTACTCAGTATCCTTGTACGGAAACGAGTGCTGCCGCGAGGGATCTAGGCGGCCTGAAAAGCTTACTAGCGTTCAACTAAAGCAGGAGAGCGACTAAGGCCTCATGGAAGCTGTTGCACGCCTAACCCGCTGTAAGGCATATCAGGGCCCTCCTTCGAAGTTAGGCCTCACTTTGAGTTTCCCTTTAGCTATAGAACAGGACAGGATCAGCTCTGACTCAGAAACTGGAATACCATGTTTCTTCGTGACACCTCTTTTTCCCTCTCACAGCCATGCCTGTCGTGTGTATAAGCACGACACCAACAGTGTTTTTCACTTAGCTTCAAGGCGCATAAAAGGAGCTTTCATGATGGGAAACAAGGCTAGTCCCATCAGGTCCTGTTTCCAGATTGACACGTAGCGTAAGTATCTGTGGTTTCTAAGAGGACAAAAGAGACCTAGCTAGCTACTTGGCTCTTCCCAGAATCAAGTTTTCTGCACAGGGTGTTGTACATGTAGCGACGTGCCTAGACAATAGACTGCCCTAGGTCTCCTAAGAGCCCTGTGCCTGTCCCCAAAGCCTGAAGTGTTACACAGAAAACTGTGCTTTAGTGGAAGTTGGAATGCAAGCCGTCTTTCTCCTTGAGATACGGTGACTTCAGGTATGAGGTCCTCGAAGGACTTCAAAGCAGAGAGTTTTGCTCAGTACAGCTCAGAATAGGGCGATGAGGCAGACTTCCATGGTATGCTGGACTTGCTAGAACCGTGTTCCAGAGGCTGCTGGTGAGCTGAGGAAATCTAGCTTTCCCAAGAAAGAGTGCAGTTTGTTATGCTTCACTCGGCCTACAGAGGGGCACAGTGAAGGGCCTACGGGTGTGAGTGTGGCCCGGCAAGCCCAGGGGAGCCCTGGGGTACTCAGAGTTCTTGTACGGAAACGGGTACTGGCACGAGTGGGACTGGAGTCCTGAGAAGATTAGTACCTTTAAACTAATGCAGAACTGTGACTAAGGACTCAAGGAAAAGGCTGCACAACTACCCTTCTGGAGGGCAAATCAGAGCTGTAGGCCAGGGTAGAGTGCACGTCAAGATTCCCCTTAGCTCTAGTGCAGGGCAGGATATGCTCCTAACCAGAGCCTGGAAGCACCCGCTTTCTTTCGAGATAACTCATATTCTTCCAGAGCCATGCCTGGAGTGAATACAAGTCCCACAACCACAGTGTTTCTCAGGTAGCTTTAAGGCCGCTTGAATGGAGCTTTCAAGACGGGAAAACAAGGCTTGACTCCTAAGGCCGCCATTTCCAGGTTGACACGCAGAAGAAGCATCTGTGCTTTCTAACAAGTCAAAAGAGACCTAGCTACTCCCTGGGTCTTGGAGAATCCACTTTCCTATGCCGGGTGTTCTGCGTGTAGCGAACTGCCTAAATGAAAGAATTCCCTAGGTGTCCGGGCTCCTGGGCATCTTCCAAAAGCCTGTAGCATTATACCAGAAAGTGTGCTCTAGTTGCACTTGGACCACAAGCCGACTTTCTCCTAGAGGTAGGTTGACTTCAGCTATGAGGTGGTAGAAGGAATTGTAAGCAAAGAGTTTTTCTCAGTACAGCTCGGACTACTGTAAGCAGGCAGACTTGCATGGCATGCTGCACCTCCTAGAATCATGTTCCTGAGGCTATTGGTGAGCTGAGAAAATCTAGGTCCCGCGACGAAGTGTGCATCATGCTCTCCTTCACTCGGCACAGACACGGGTACTCCGAAGGGTCTACGTGTCTGAATGTTGATCTTCGACTCAGGAGAGCCTGGGGGTGCTCAGTGCCTTGGTAGGGAAGCGAGTGCTGCCGCGAGGGGTCTAGGAGTCCAGAAAAGCTTACTAGCCTTCAGCTAAAGCAGAAGAGTGACTAAGGCTTCATAGAAGCTGTTGTACGCCTATCCCGCTGCATGGCATATCAGGGCCCTCCTTCGAAGCTAGGGCTCACTTTGAGTTTCCATTTAGCTACATAACAAGGCAGGATGAGCTCTGACTCAGAAACTGAAATACCCTGTCTCTTCGTGTAACCTCTTTTTCCCTCTCACAGCCATGCCTGCCGTGAGTATAAGCCTGACAACCACAGTGTTTTTAAGGGAGCTTCAAGGCGCAGAAGAAGAGCTTTCAAGGTGGGAAAACAAAGCCAGTCGCATGAGGCACCATCACCAGGTTGACACGCAGCATAAGTGTCCGTGGGTACTGGCAGGTCAAAAGAGACCTAGCTACCTCCCTGCCTCTTCCCTGATTCAACTTTTCTGCATAGGGCGCTCTGCGTGTAGCGAACTGCTTAGATGAAAGACTGCCCTAGGTCTCCTAGGGTCCTGTGCCTCTCCCAAAAACCTGAAGTGTTCCACACAAAACTGTGCTGTAGTGGAAGTTGCTGTGCAAGCTGCCTTTCTCCTAGAGATACGGTGACTTCAGGGATGAGGTCCTGGAAGGACTTGTAAGCAGAGAGTTTTTCTCAGTACCGCTCAGACTAGGGCAACGAGGACGACTTCCATGGTATGCTGGCCTTGCTAGAACCGTGTTCATGAAGCCGTTGGTGAGCTGGGGATATCTAGCTCGCCCAAGGAAGAGTGCAGCGGGTTACCCTTCACTCGGCCTACCCAGGGGCACCCTGATGGGCCTACGGGTCTGAGTGTGGCCCAGCAAGCCCAGGGGAGCCTGGGGTTACTCAGTATCCTTGTACGGAAACGAGTGCTGCCGCGAGGGATCTAGGAGGCCTGAAAAGCTTACTGGCGTTCAACTAAAGCAGAAGAGCGACTCAGGCCTCATGGAAGCTGTTGCACGCCTACCCCGCTGTAAGGCATATCAGGGGCCGCCTTCGAAGCGAGGGCTCACTTTGAGTTTCCCCTTAGCTATAAAACAGGACAGGATCAGCTCTGATTTAGAAACTGAAATACCCTGTCTCGTCGTGAAACCTCTTTTGCCCTCTCACAGCCATGCCTGCCGTGAGTATAAGCCTGACAACCACAGTGTTTTTAAGGGAGCTTCAAGGCGCATAAGAAGAGCTTTCAAGGTGGGAAAACAAGGCCAGTCGCATCAGGCACCATCACCAGATTGACATGCAGCATAAGTGTCTGTGGGTACTGGCAGGTCAAAAGAGACCTAGCTACCTCCCTGGCTCTTCCCTGATTCAACTTTTCTGCATAGGGCCCTCTGCGTGTAGCGAACTGCTTCGATGACAGACTGCCCTAGGTCTCCTAGGGTCCTGTGCCTCTCCCAAAAACCTGAAGTGTTCCACACAAAACTGTGCTGTAGTGGAAGTTGCTGTGCAAGCTGCCTTTCTCCTAGAGATACGGTGACTTCAGGGATGAGGTCCTAGAAGGACTTGTAAGCAGAGAGTTTTTCTCAGTACCGCTCAGACTAGGGCAACGAGGACGACTTCCATGGTATGCTGGCCTTGCTAGAACCGTGTTCATGAAGCCGTTGGTGAGCTGGGGATATCTAGCTCGCCCAAGGAAGAGTGCAGCGGGTTACCCTTCACTCGGCCTACCCAGGGGCACCCTGATGGGCCTACGGGTCTGAGTGCGGCCCAGCAAGCCCAGGGGAGCCTGCGGGTACTCAGTATCCTTGTACGGAAACGAGTGCTGCCGCGAGGGATCTAGGCGGCCTGAAAAGCTTACTAGCGTTCAACTAAAGCAGGAGAGCGACTAAGGCCTCATGGAAGCTGTTGCACGCCTAACCCGCTGTAAGGCATATCAGGGCCCTCCTTCGAAGTTAGGCCTCACTTTGAGTTTCCCTTTAGCTATAGAACAGGACAGGATCAGCTCTGACTCAGAAACTGGAATACCATGTTTCTTCGTGACACCTCTTTTTCCCTCTCACAGCCATGCCTGTCGTGTGTATAAGCACGACACCAACAGTGTTTTTCACTTAGCTTCAAGGCGCATAAAAGGAGCTTTCATGATGGGAAACAAGGCTAGTCCCATCAGGTCCTGTTTCCAGATTGACACGTAGCGTAAGTATCTGTGGTTTCTAAGAGGACAAAAGAGACCTAGCTAGCTACTTGGCTCTTCCCAGAATCAAGTTTTCTGCACAGGGTGTTGTACATGTAGCGACGTGCCTAGACAATAGACTGCCCTAGGTCTCCTAAGAGCCCTGTGCCTGTCCCCAAAGCCTGAAGTGTTACACAGAAAACTGTGCTTTAGTGGAAGTTGGAATGCAAGCCGTCTTTCTCCTTGAGATACGGTGACTTCAGGTATGAGGTCCTCGAAGGACTTCAAAGCAGAGAGTTTTGCTCAGTACAGCTCAGAATAGGGCGATGAGGCAGACTTCCATGGTATGCTGGACTTGCTAGAACCGTGTTCCAGAGGCTGCTGGTGAGCTGAGGAAATCTAGCTTTCCCAAGAAAGAGTGCAGTTTGTTATGCTTCACTCGGCCTACAGAGGGGCACAGTGAAGGGCCTACGGGTGTGAGTGTGGCCCGGCAAGCCCAGGGGAGCCCTGGGGTACTCAGAGTTCTTGTACGGAAACGGGTACTGGCACGAGTGGGACTGGAGTCCTGAGAAGATTAGTACCTTTAAACTAATGCAGAACTGTGACTAAGGACTCAAGGAAAAGGCTGCACAACTACCCTTCTGGAGGGCAAATCAGAGCTGTAGGCCAGGGTAGAGTGCACGTCAAGATTCCCCTTAGCTCTAGTGCAGGGCAGGATATGCTCCTAACCAGAGCCTGGAAGCACCCGCTTTCTTTCGAGATAACTCATGTTCTTCCAGAGCCATGCCTGGAGTGAATACAAGTCCCACAACCACAGTGTTTCTCAGGTAGCTTTAAGGCCGCTTGAATGGAGCTTTCAAGACGGGAAAACAAGGCTTGACTCCTAAGGCCGCCATTTCCAGGTTGACACGCAGAAGAAGCATCTGTGCTTTCTAACAAGTCAAAAGAGACCTAGCTACTCCCTGGGTCTTGGAGAATCCACTTTCCTATGCCGGGTGTTCTGCGTGTAGCGAACTGCCTAAATGAAAGAATTCCCTAGGTGTCCTGGCTCCTGGGCATCTTCCAAAAGCCTGTAGCATTATACCAGAAAGTGTGCTCTAGTTGCACTTGGACCACAAGCCGACTTTCTCCTAGAGGTAGGTTGACTTCAGCTATGAGGTGGTAGAAGGAATTGTAAGCAAAGAGTTTTTCTCAGTACAGCTCGGACTACTGTAAGCAGGCAGACTTGCATGGCATGCTGCACCTCCTAGAATCATGTTCCTGAGGCTATTGGTGAGCTGAGAAAATCTAGGTCCCGCGACGAAGTGTGCATCATGCTCTCCTTCACTCGGCACAGACACGGGTACTCCGAAGGGTCTACGTGTCTGAATGTTGATCTTCGACTCAGGAGAGCCTGGGGGTGCTCAGTGCCTTGGTAGGGAAGCGAGTGCTGCCGCGAGGGGTCTAGGAGTCCAGAAAAGCTTACTAGCCTTCAGCTAAAGCAGAAGAGTGACTAAGGCTTCATAGAAGCTGTTGTACGCCTATCCCGCTGCATGGCATATCAGGGCCCTCCTTCGAAGCTAGGGCTCACTTTGAGTTTCCATTTAGCTACATAACAAGGCAGGATGAGCTCTGACTCAGAAACTGAAATACCCTGTCTCTTCGTGTAACCTCTTTTTCCCTCTCACAGCCATGCCTGCCGTGAGTATAAGCCTGACAACCACAGTGTTTTTAAGGGAGCTTCAAGGCGCAGAAGAAGAGCTTTCAAGGTGGGAAAACAAAGCCAGTCGCATGAGGCACCATCACCAGGTTGACACGCAGCATAAGTGTCCGTGGGTACTGGCAGGTCAAAAGAGACCTAGCTACCTCCCTGGCTCTTCCCTGATTCAACTTTTCTGCATAGGGCGCTCTGCGTGTAGCGAACTGCTTAGATGAAAGACTGCCCTAGGTCTCCTAGGGTCCTGTGCCTCTCCCAAAAACCTGAAGTGTTCCACACAAAACTGTGCTGTAGTGGAAGTTGCTGTGCAAGCTGCCTTTCTCCTAGAGATACGGTGACTTCAGGGATGAGGTCCTGGAAGGACTTGTAAGCAGAGAGTTTTTCTCAGTACCGCTCAGACTAGGGCAACGAGGACGACTTCCATGGTATGCTGGCCTTGCTAGAACCGTGTTCATGAAGCCGTTGGTGAGCTGGGGATATCTAGCTCGCCCAAGGAAGAGTGCAGCGGGTTACCCTTCACTCGGCCTACCCAGGGGCACCCTGATGGGCCTACGGGTCTGAGTGCGGCCCAGCAAGCCCAGGGGAGCCTGGGGTTACTCAGTATCCTTGTACGGAAACGAGTGCTGCCGCGAGGGATCTAGGAGGCCTGAAAAGCTTACTGGCGTTCAACTAAAGCAGAAGAGCGACTCAGGCCTCATGGAAGCTGTTGCACGCCTACCCCGCTGTAAGGCATATCAGGGGCCGCCTTCGAAGCGAGGGCTCACTTTGAGTTTCCCCTTAGCTATAAAACAGGACAGGATCAGCTCTGATTTAGAAACTGAAATACCCTGTCTCGTCGTGAAACCTCTTTTGCCCTCTCACAGCCATGCCTGCCGTGAGTATAAGCCTGACAACCACAGTGTTTTTAAGGGAGCTTCAAGGCGCATAAGAAGAGCTTTCAAGGTGGGAAAACAAGGCCAGTCGCATCAGGCACCATCACCAGATTGACATGCAGCATAAGTGTCTGTGGGTACTGGCAGGTCAAAAGAGACCTAGCTACCTCCCTGGCTCTTCCCTGATTCAACTTTTCTGCATAGGGCCCTCTGCGTGTAGCGAACTGCTTCGATGACAGACTGCCCTAGGTCTCCTAGGGTCCTGTGCCTCTCCCAAAAACCTGAAGTGTTCCACACAAAACTGTGCTGTAGTGGAAGTTGCTGTGCAAGCTGCCTTTCTCCTAGAGATACGGTGACTTCAGGGATGAGGTCCTAGAAGGACTTGTAAGCAGAGAGTTTTTCTCAGTACCGCTCAGACTAGGGCAACGAGGACGACTTCCATGGTATGCTGGCCTTGCTAGAACCGTGTTCATGAAGCCGTTGGTGAGCTGGGGATATCTAGCTCGCCCAAGGAAGAGTGCAGCGGGTTACCCTTCACTCGGCCTACCCAGGGGCACCCTGATGGGCCTACGGGTCTGAGTGCGGCCCAGCAAGCCCAGGGGAGCCTGGGGTTACTCAGTATCCTTGTACGGAAACGAGTGCTGCCGCGAGGGATCTAGGCGGCCTGAAAAGCTTACTAGCGTTCAACTAAAGCAGGAGAGCGACTAAGGCCTCATGGAAGCTGTTGCACGCCTAACCCGCTGTAAGGCATATCAGGGCCCTCCTTCGAAGTTAGGCCTCACTTTGAGTTTCCCTTTAGCTATAGAACAGGACAGGATCAGCTCTGACTCAGAAACTGGAATACCATGTTTCTTCGTGACACCTCTTTTTCCCTCTCACAGCCATGCCTGTCGTGTGTATAAGCACGACACCAACAGTGTTTTTCACTTAGCTTCAAGGCGCATAAAAGGAGCTTTCATGATGGGAAACAAGGCTAGTCCCATCAGGTCCTGTTTCCAGATTGACACGTAGCGTAAGTATCTGTGGTTTCTAAGAGGACAAAAGAGACCTAGCTAGCTACTTGGCTCTTCCCAGAATCAAGTTTTCTGCACAGGGTGTTGTACATGTAGCGACGTGCCTAGACAATAGACTGCCCTAGGTCTCCTAAGAGCCCTGTGCCTGTCCCCAAAGCCTGAAGTGTTACACAGAAAACTGTGCTTTAGTGGAAGTTGGAATGCAAGCCGTCTTTCTCCTTGAGATACGGTGACTTCAGGTATGAGGTCCTCGAAGGACTTCAAAGCAGAGAGTTTTGCTCAGTACAGCTCAGAATAGGGCGATGAGGCAGACTTCCATGGTATGCTGGACTTGCTAGAACCGTGTTCCAGAGGCTGCTGGTGAGCTGAGGAAATCTAGCTTTCCCAAGAAAGAGTGCAGTTTGTTATGCTTCACTCGGCCTACAGAGGGGCACAGTGAAGGGCCTACGGGTGTGAGTGTGGCCCGGCAAGCCCAGGGGAGCCCTGGGGTACTCAGAGTTCTTGTACGGAAACGGGTACTGGCACGAGTGGGACTGGAGTCCTGAGAAGATTAGTACCTTTAAACTAATGCAGAACTGTGACTAAGGACTCAAGGAAAAGGCTGCACAACTACCCTTCTGGAGGGCAAATCAGAGCTGTAGGCCAGGGTAGAGTGCACGTCAAGATTCCCCTTAGCTCTAGTGCAGGGCAGGATATGCTCCTAACCAGAGCCTGGAAGCACCCGCTTTCTTTCGAGATAACTCATGTTCTTCCAGAGCCATGCCTGGAGTGAATACAAGTCCCACAACCACAGTGTTTCTCAGGTAGCTTTAAGGCCGCTTGAATGGAGCTTTCAAGACGGGAAAACAAGGCTTGACTCCTAAGGCCGCCATTTCCAGGTTGACACGCAGAAGAAGCATCTGTGCTTTCTAACAAGTCAAAAGAGACCTAGCTACTCCCTGGGTCTTGGAGAATCCACTTTCCTATGCCGGGTGTTCTGCGTGTAGCGAACTGCCTAAATGAAAGAATTCCCTAGGTGTCCTGGCTCCTGGGCATCTTCCAAAAGCCTGTAGCATTATACCAGAAAGTGTGCTCTAGTTGCACTTGGACCACAAGCCGACTTTCTCCTAGAGGTAGGTTGACTTCAGCTATGAGGTGGTAGAAGGAATTGTAAGCAAAGAGTTTTTCTCAGTACAGCTCGGACTACTGTAAGCAGGCAGACTTGCATGGCATGCTGCACCTCCTAGAATCATGTTCCTGAGGCTATTGGTGAGCTGAGAAAATCTAGGTCCCGCGACGAAGTGTGCATCATGCTCTCCTTCACTCGGCACAGACACGGGTACTCCGAAGGGTCTACGTGTCTGAATGTTGATCTTCGACTCAGGAGAGCCTGGGGGTGCTCAGTGCCTTGGTAGGGAAGCGAGTGCTGCCGCGAGGGGTCTAGGAGTCCAGAAAAGCTTACTAGCCTTCAGCTAAAGCAGAAGAGTGACTAAGGCTTCATAGAAGCTGTTGTACGCCTATCCCGCTGCATGGCATATCAGGGCCCTCCTTCGAAGCTAGGGCTCACTTTGAGTTTCCATTTAGCTACATAACAAGGCAGGATGAGCTCTGACTCAGAAACTGAAATACCCTGTCTCTTCGTGTAACCTCTTTTTCCCTCTCACAGCCATGCCTGCCGTGAGTATAAGCCTGACAACCACAGTGTTTTTAAGGGAGCTTCAAGGCGCAGAAGAAGAGCTTTCAAGGTGGGAAAACAAAGCCAGTCGCATGAGGCACCATCACCAGGTTGACACGCAGCATAAGTGTCCGTGGGTACTGGCAGGTCAAAAGAGACCTAGCTACCTCCCTGGCTCTTCCCTGATTCAACTTTTCTGCATAGGGCGCTCTGCGTGTAGCGAACTGCTTAGATGAAAGACTGCCCTAGGTCTCCTAGGGTCCTGTGCCTCTCCCAAAAACCTGAAGTGTTCCACACAAAACTGTGCTGTAGTGGAAGTTGCTGTGCAAGCTGCCTTTCTCCTAGAGATACGGTGACTTCAGGGATGAGGTCCTGGAAGGACTTGTAAGCAGAGAGTTTTTCTCAGTACCGCTCAGACTAGGGCAACGAGGACGACTTCCATGGTATGCTGGCCTTGCTAGAACCGTGTTCATGAAGCCGTTGGTGAGCTGGGGATATCTAGCTCGCCCAAGGAAGAGTGCAGCGGGTTACCCTTCACTCGGCCTACCCAGGGGCACCCTGATGGGCCTACGGGTCTGAGTGCGGCCCAGCAAGCCCAGGGGAGCCTGGGGTTACTCAGTATCCTTGTACGGAAACGAGTGCTGCCGCGAGGGATCTAGGAGGCCTGAAAAGCTTACTGGCGTTCAACTAAAGCAGAAGAGCGACTCAGGCCTCATGGAAGCTGTTGCACGCCTACCCCGCTGTAAGGCATATCAGGGGCCGCCTTCGAAGCGAGGGCTCACTTTGAGTTTCCCCTTAGCTATAAAACAGGACAGGATCAGCTCTGATTTAGAAACTGAAATACCCTGTCTCGTCGTGAAACCTCTTTTGCCCTCTCACAGCCATGCCTGCCGTGAGTATAAGCCTGACAACCACAGTGTTTTTAAGGGAGCTTCAAGGCGCATAAGAAGAGCTTTCAAGGTGGGAAAACAAGGCCAGTCGCATCAGGCACCATCACCAGATTGACATGCAGCATAAGTGTCTGTGGGTACTGGCAGGTCAAAAGAGACCTAGCTACCTCCCTGGCTCTTCCCTGATTCAACTTTTCTGCATAGGGCCCTCTGCGTGTAGCGAACTGCTTCGATGACAGACTGCCCTAGGTCTCCTAGGGTCCTGTGCCTCTCCCAAAAACCTGAAGTGTTCCACACAAAACTGTGCTGTAGTGGAAGTTGCTGTGCAAGCTGCCTTTCTCCTAGAGATACGGTGACTTCAGGGATGAGGTCCTAGAAGGACTTGTAAGCAGAGAGTTTTTCTCAGTACCGCTCAGACTAGGGCAACGAGGACGACTTCCATGGTATGCTGGCCTTGCTAGAACCGTGTTCATGAAGCCGTTGGTGAGCTGGGGATATCTAGCTCGCCCAAGGAAGAGTGCAGCGGGTTACCCTTCACTCGGCCTACCCAGGGGCACCCTGATGGGCCTACGGGTCTGAGTGCGGCCCAGCAAGCCCAGGGGAGCCTGGGGTTACTCAGTATCCTTGTACGGAAACGAGTGCTGCCGCGAGGGATCTAGGCGGCCTGAAAAGCTTACTAGCGTTCAACTAAAGCAGGAGAGCGACTAAGGCCTCATGGAAGCTGTTGCACGCCTAACCCGCTGTAAGGCATATCAGGGCCCTCCTTCGAAGTTAGGCCTCACTTTGAGTTTCCCTTTAGCTATAGAACAGGACAGGATCAGCTCTGACTCAGAAACTGGAATACCATGTTTCTTCGTGACACCTCTTTTTCCCTCTCACAGCCATGCCTGTCGTGTGTATAAGCACGACACCAACAGTGTTTTTCACTTAGCTTCAAGGCGCATAAAAGGAGCTTTCATGATGGGAAACAAGGCTAGTCCCATCAGGTCCTGTTTCCAGATTGACACGTAGCGTAAGTATCTGTGGTTTCTAAGAGGACAAAAGAGACCTAGCTAGCTACTTGGCTCTTCCCAGAATCAAGTTTTCTGCACAGGGTGTTGTACATGTAGCGACGTGCCTAGACAATAGACTGCCCTAGGTCTCCTAAGAGCCCTGTGCCTGTCCCCAAAGCCTGAAGTGTTACACAGAAAACTGTGCTTTAGTGGAAGTTGGAATGCAAGCCGTCTTTCTCCTTGAGATACGGTGACTTCAGGTATGAGGTCCTCGAAGGACTTCAAAGCAGAGAGTTTTGCTCAGTACAGCTCAGAATAGGGCGATGAGGCAGACTTCCATGGTATGCTGGACTTGCTAGAACCGTGTTCCAGAGGCTGCTGGTGAGCTGAGGAAATCTAGCTTTCCCAAGAAAGAGTGCAGTTTGTTATGCTTCACTCGGCCTACAGAGGGGCACAGTGAAGGGCCTACGGGTGTGAGTGTGGCCCGGCAAGCCCAGGGGAGCCCTGGGGTACTCAGAGTTCTTGTACGGAAACGGGTACTGGCACGAGTGGGACTGGAGTCCTGAGAAGATTAGTACCTTTAAACTAATGCAGAACTGTGACTAAGGACTCAAGGAAAAGGCTGCACAACTACCCTTCTGGAGGGCAAATCAGAGCTGTAGGCCAGGGTAGAGTGCACGTCAAGATTCCCCTTAGCTCTAGTGCAGGGCAGGATATGCTCCTAACCAGAGCCTGGAAGCACCCGCTTTCTTTCGAGATAACTCATGTTCTTCCAGAGCCATGCCTGGAGTGAATACAAGTCCCACAACCACAGTGTTTCTCAGGTAGCTTTAAGGCCGCTTGAATGGAGCTTTCAAGACGGGAAAACAAGGCTTGACTCCTAAGGCCGCCATTTCCAGGTTGACACGCAGAAGAAGCATCTGTGCTTTCTAACAAGTCAAAAGAGACCTAGCTACTCCCTGGGTCTTGGAGAATCCACTTTCCTATGCCGGGTGTTCTGCGTGTAGCGAACTGCCTAAATGAAAGAATTCCCTAGGTGTCCTGGCTCCTGGGCATCTTCCAAAAGCCTGTAGCATTATACCAGAAAGTGTGCTCTAGTTGCACTTGGACCACAAGCCGACTTTCTCCTAGAGGTAGGTTGACTTCAGCTATGAGGTGGTAGAAGGAATTGTAAGCAAAGAGTTTTTCTCAGTACAGCTCGGACTACTGTAAGCAGGCAGACTTGCATGGCATGCTGCACCTCCTAGAATCATGTTCCTGAGGCTATTGGTGAGCTGAGAAAATCTAGGTCCCGCGACGAAGTGTGCATCATGCTCTCCTTCACTCGGCACAGACACGGGTACTCCGAAGGGTCTACGTGTCTGAATGTTGATCTTCGACTCAGGAGAGCCTGGGGGTGCTCAGTGCCTTGGTAGGGAAGCGAGTGCTGCCGCGAGGGGTCTAGGAGTCCAGAAAAGCTTACTAGCCTTCAGCTAAAGCAGAAGAGTGACTAAGGCTTCATAGAAGCTGTTGTACGCCTATCCCGCTGCATGGCATATCAGGGCCCTCCTTCGAAGCTAGGGCTCACTTTGAGTTTCCATTTAGCTACATAACAAGGCAGGATGAGCTCTGACTCAGAAACTGAAATACCCTGTCTCTTCGTGTAACCTCTTTTTCCCTCTCACAGCCATGCCTGCCGTGAGTATAAGCCTGACAACCACAGTGTTTTTAAGGGAGCTTCAAGGCGCAGAAGAAGAGCTTTCAAGGTGGGAAAACAAAGCCAGTCGCATGAGGCACCATCACCAGGTTGACACGCAGCATAAGTGTCCGTGGGTACTGGCAGGTCAAAAGAGACCTAGCTACCTCCCTGGCTCTTCCCTGATTCAACTTTTCTGCATAGGGCGCTCTGCGTGTAGCGAACTGCTTAGATGAAAGACTGCCCTAGGTCTCCTAGGGTCCTGTGCCTCTCCCAAAAACCTGAAGTGTTCCACACAAAACTGTGCTGTAGTGGAAGTTGCTGTGCAAGCTGCCTTTCTCCTAGAGATACGGTGACTTCAGGGATGAGGTCCTGGAAGGACTTGTAAGCAGAGAGTTTTTCTCAGTACCGCTCAGACTAGGGCAACGAGGACGACTTCCATGGTATGCTGGCCTTGCTAGAACCGTGTTCATGAAGCCGTTGGTGAGCTGGGGATATCTAGCTCGCCCAAGGAAGAGTGCAGCGGGTTACCCTTCACTCGGCCTACCCAGGGGCACCCTGATGGGCCTACGGGTCTGAGTGTGGCCCAGCAAGCCCAGGGGAGCCTGGGGTTACTCAGTATCCTTGTACGGAAACGAGTGCTGCCGCGAGGGATCTAGGAGGCCTGAAAAGCTTACTGGCGTTCAACTAAAGCAGAAGAGCGACTCAGGCCTCATGGAAGCTGTTGCACGCCTACCCCGCTGTAAGGCATATCAGGGGCCGCCTTCGAAGCGAGGGCTCACTTTGAGTTTCCCCTTAGCTATAAAACAGGACAGGATCAGCTCTGATTTAGAAACTGAAATACCCTGTCTCGTCGTGAAACCTCTTTTGCCCTCTCACAGCCATGCCTGCCGTGAGTATAAGCCTGACAACCACAGTGTTTTTAAGGGAGCTTCAAGGCGCATAAGAAGAGCTTTCAAGGTGGGAAAACAAGGCCAGTCGCATCAGGCACCATCACCAGATTGACATGCAGCATAAGTGTCTGTGGGTACTGGCAGGTCAAAAGAGACCTAGCTACCTCCCTGGCTCTTCCCTGATTCAACTTTTCTGCATAGGGCCCTCTGCGTGTAGCGAACTGCTTCGATGACAGACTGCCCTAGGTCTCCTAGGGTCCTGTGCCTCTCCCAAAAACCTGAAGTGTTCCACACAAAACTGTGCTGTAGTGGAAGTTGCTGTGCAAGCTGCCTTTCTCCTAGAGATACGGTGACTTCAGGGATGAGGTCCTAGAAGGACTTGTAAGCAGAGTTTTTCTCAGTACCGCTCAGACTAGGGCAACGAGGACGACTTCCATGGTATGCTGGCCTTGCTAGAACCGTGTTCATGAAGCCGTTGGTGAGCTGGGGATATCTAGCTCGCCCAAGGAAGAGTGCAGCGGGTTACCCTTCACTCGGCCTACCCAGGGGCACCCTGATGGGCCTACGGGTCTGAGTGCGGCCCAGCAAGCCCAGGGGAGCCTGCGGGTACTCAGTATCCTTGTACGGAAACGAGTGCTGCCGCGAGGGATCTAGGCGGCCTGAAAAGCTTACTAGCGTTCAACTAAAGCAGGAGAGCGACTAAGGCCTCATGGAAGCTGTTGCACGCCTAACCCGCTGTAAGGCATATCAGGGCCCTCCTTCGAAGTTAGGCCTCACTTTGAGTTTCCCTTTAGCTATAGAACAGGACAGGATCAGCTCTGACTCAGAAACTGGAATACCATGTTTCTTCGTGACACCTCTTTTTCCCTCTCACAGCCATGCCTGTCGTGTGTATAAGCACGACACCAACAGTGTTTTTCACTTAGCTTCAAGGCGCATAAAAGGAGCTTTCATGATGGGAAACAAGGCTAGTCCCATCAGGTCCTGTTTCCAGATTGACACGTAGCGTAAGTATCTGTGGTTTCTAAGAGGACAAAAGAGACCTAGCTAGCTACTTGGCTCTTCCCAGAATCAAGTTTTCTGCACAGGGTGTTGTACATGTAGCGACGTGCCTAGACAATAGACTGCCCTAGGTCTCCTAAGAGCCCTGTGCCTGTCCCCAAAGCCTGAAGTGTTACACAGAAAACTGTGCTTTAGTGGAAGTTGGAATGCAAGCCGTCTTTCTCCTTGAGATACGGTGACTTCAGGTATGAGGTCCTCGAAGGACTTCAAAGCAGAGAGTTTTGCTCAGTACAGCTCAGAATAGGGCGATGAGGCAGACTTCCATGGTATGCTGGACTTGCTAGAACCGTGTTCCAGAGGCTGCTGGTGAGCTGAGGAAATCTAGCTTTCCCAAGAAAGAGTGCAGTTTGTTATGCTTCACTCGGCCTACAGAGGGGCACAGTGAAGGGCCTACGGGTGTGAGTGTGGCCCGGCAAGCCCAGGGGAGCCCTGGGGTACTCAGAGTTCTTGTACGGAAACGGGTACTGGCACGAGTGGGACTGGAGTCCTGAGAAGATTAGTACCTTTAAACTAATGCAGAACTGTGACTAAGGACTCAAGGAAAAGGCTGCACAACTACCCTTCTGGAGGGCAAATCAGAGCTGTAGGCCAGGGTAGAGTGCACGTCAAGATTCCCCTTAGCTCTAGTGCAGGGCAGGATATGCTCCTAACCAGAGCCTGGAAGCACCCGCTTTCTTTCGAGATAACTCATGTTCTTCCAGAGCCATGCCTGGAGTGAATACAAGTCCCACAACCACAGTGTTTCTCAGGTAGCTTTAAGGCCGCTTGAATGGAGCTTTCAAGACGGGAAAACAAGGCTTGACTCCTAAGGCCGCCATTTCCAGGTTGACACGCAGAAGAAGCATCTGTGCTTTCTAACAAGTCAAAAGAGACCTAGCTACTCCCTGGGTCTTGGAGAATCCACTTTCCTATGCCGGGTGTTCTGCGTGTAGCGAACTGCCTAAATGAAAGAATTCCCTAGGTGTCCTGGCTCCTGGGCATCTTCCAAAAGCCTGTAGCATTATACCAGAAAGTGTGCTCTAGTTGCACTTGGACCACAAGCCGACTTTCTCCTAGAGGTAGGTTGACTTCAGCTATGAGGTGGTAGAAGGAATTGTAAGCAAAGAGTTTTTCTCAGTACAGCTCGGACTACTGTAAGCAGGCAGACTTGCATGGCATGCTGCACCTCCTAGAATCATGTTCCTGAGGCTATTGGTGAGCTGAGAAAATCTAGGTCCCGCGACGAAGTGTGCATCATGCTCTCCTTCACTCGGCACAGACACGGGTACTCCGAAGGGTCTACGTGTCTGAATGTTGATCTTCGACTCAGGAGAGCCTGGGGGTGCTCAGTGCCTTGGTAGGGAAGCGAGTGCTGCCGCGAGGGGTCTAGGAGTCCAGAAAAGCTTACTAGCCTTCAGCTAAAGCAGAAGAGTGACTAAGGCTTCATAGAAGCTGTTGTACGCCTATCCCGCTGCATGGCATATCAGGGCCCTCCTTCGAAGCTAGGGCTCACTTTGAGTTTCCATTTAGCTACATAACAAGGCAGGATGAGCTCTGACTCAGAAACTGAAATACCCTGTCTCTTCGTGTAACCTCTTTTTCCCTCTCACAGCCATGCCTGCCGTGAGTATAAGCCTGACAACCACAGTGTTTTTAAGGGAGCTTCAAGGCGCAGAAGAAGAGCTTTCAAGGTGGGAAAACAAAGCCAGTCGCATGAGGCACCATCACCAGGTTGACACGCAGCATAAGTGTCCGTGGGTACTGGCAGGTCAAAAGAGACCTAGCTACCTCCCTGGCTCTTCCCTGATTCAACTTTTCTGCATAGGGCGCTCTGCGTGTAGCGAACTGCTTAGATGAAAGACTGCCCTAGGTCTCCTAGGGTCCTGTGCCTCTCCCAAAAACCTGAAGTGTTCCACACAAAACTGTGCTGTAGTGGAAGTTGCTGTGCAAGCTGCCTTTCTCCTAGAGATACGGTGACTTCAGGGATGAGGTCCTGGAAGGACTTGTAAGCAGAGAGTTTTTCTCAGTACCGCTCAGACTAGGGCAACGAGGACGACTTCCATGGTATGCTGGCCTTGCTAGAACCGTGTTCATGAAGCCGTTGGTGAGCTGGGGATATCTAGCTCGCCCAAGGAAGAGTGCAGCGGGTTACCCTTCACTCGGCCTACCCAGGGGCACCCTGATGGGCCTACGGGTCTGAGTGTGGCCCAGCAAGCCCAGGGGAGCCTGGGGTTACTCAGTATCCTTGTACGGAAACGAGTGCTGCCGCGAGGGATCTAGGAGGCCTGAAAAGCTTACTGGCGTTCAACTAAAGCAGAAGAGCGACTCAGGCCTCATGGAAGCTGTTGCACGCCTACCCCGCTGTAAGGCATATCAGGGGCCGCCTTCGAAGCGAGGGCTCACTTTGAGTTTCCCCTTAGCTATAAAACAGGACAGGATCAGCTCTGATTTAGAAACTGAAATACCCTGTCTCGTCGTGAAACCTCTTTTGCCCTCTCACAGCCATGCCTGCCGTGAGTATAAGCCTGACAACCACAGTGTTTTTAAGGGAGCTTCAAGGCGCATAAGAAGAGCTTTCAAGGTGGGAAAACAAGGCCAGTCGCATCAGGCACCATCACCAGATTGACATGCAGCATAAGTGTCTGTGGGTACTGGCAGGTCAAAAGAGACCTAGCTACCTCCCTGGCTCTTCCCTGATTCAACTTTTCTGCATAGGGCCCTCTGCGTGTAGCGAACTGCTTCGATGACAGACTGCCCTAGGTCTCCTAGGGTCCTGTGCCTCTCCCAAAAACCTGAAGTGTTCCACACAAAACTGTGCTGTAGTGGAAGTTGCTGTGCAAGCTGCCTTTCTCCTAGAGATACGGTGACTTCAGGGATGAGGTCCTAGAAGGACTTGTAAGCAGAGAGTTTTTCTCAGTACCGCTCAGACTAGGGCAACGAGGACGACTTCCATGGTATGCTGGCCTTGCTAGAACCGTGTTCATGAAGCCGTTGGTGAGCTGGGGATATCTAGCTCGCCCAAGGAAGAGTGCAGCGGGTTACCCTTCACTCGGCCTACCCAGGGGCACCCTGATGGGCCTACGGGTCTGAGTGCGGCCCAGCAAGCCCAGGGGAGCCTGCGGGTACTCAGTATCCTTGTACGGAAACGAGTGCTGCCGCGAGGGATCTAGGCGGCCTGAAAAGCTTACTAGCGTTCAACTAAAGCAGGAGAGCGACTAAGGCCTCATGGAAGCTGTTGCACGCCTAACCCGCTGTAAGGCATATCAGGGCCCTCCTTCGAAGTTAGGCCTCACTTTGAGTTTCCCTTTAGCTATAGAACAGGACAGGATCAGCTCTGACTCAGAAACTGGAATACCATGTTTCTTCGTGACACCTCTTTTTCCCTCTCACAGCCATGCCTGTCGTGTGTATAAGCACGACACCAACAGTGTTTTTCACTTAGCTTCAAGGCGCATAAAAGGAGCTTTCATGATGGGAAACAAGGCTAGTCCCATCAGGTCCTGTTTCCAGATTGACACGTAGCGTAAGTATCTGTGGTTTCTAAGAGGACAAAAGAGACCTAGCTAGCTACTTGGCTCTTCCCAGAATCAAGTTTTCTGCACAGGGTGTTGTACATGTAGCGACGTGCCTAGACAATAGACTGCCCTAGGTCTCCTAAGAGCCCTGTGCCTGTCCCCAAAGCCTGAAGTGTTACACAGAAAACTGTGCTTTAGTGGAAGTTGGAATGCAAGCCGTCTTTCTCCTTGAGATACGGTGACTTCAGGTATGAGGTCCTCGAAGGACTTCAAAGCAGAGAGTTTTGCTCAGTACAGCTCAGAATAGGGCGATGAGGCAGACTTCCATGGTATGCTGGACTTGCTAGAACCGTGTTCCAGAGGCTGCTGGTGAGCTGAGGAAATCTAGCTTTCCCAAGAAAGAGTGCAGTTTGTTATGCTTCACTCGGCCTACAGAGGGGCACAGTGAAGGGCCTACGGGTGTGAGTGTGGCCCGGCAAGCCCAGGGGAGCCCTGGGGTACTCAGAGTTCTTGTACGGAAACGGGTACTGGCACGAGTGGGACTGGAGTCCTGAGAAGATTAGTACCTTTAAACTAATGCAGAACTGTGACTAAGGACTCAAGGAAAAGGCTGCACAACTACCCTTCTGGAGGGCAAATCAGAGCTGTAGGCCAGGGTAGAGTGCACGTCAAGATTCCCCTTAGCTCTAGTGCAGGGCAGGATATGCTCCTAACCAGAGCCTGGAAGCACCCGCTTTCTTTCGAGATAACTCATGTTCTTCCAGAGCCATGCCTGGAGTGAATACAAGTCCCACAACCACAGTGTTTCTCAGGTAGCTTTAAGGCCGCTTGAATGGAGCTTTCAAGACGGGAAAACAAGGCTTGACTCCTAAGGCCGCCATTTCCAGGTTGACACGCAGAAGAAGCATCTGTGCTTTCTAACAAGTCAAAAGAGACCTAGCTACTCCCTGGGTCTTGGAGAATCCACTTTCCTATGCCGGGTGTTCTGCGTGTAGCGAACTGCCTAAATGAAAGAATTCCCTAGGTGTCCTGGCTCCTGGGCATCTTCCAAAAGCCTGTAGCATTATACCAGAAAGTGTGCTCTAGTTGCACTTGGACCACAAGCCGACTTTCTCCTAGAGGTAGGTTGACTTCAGCTATGAGGTGGTAGAAGGAATTGTAAGCAAAGAGTTTTTCTCAGTACAGCTCGGACTACTGTAAGCAGGCAGACTTGCATGGCATGCTGCACCTCCTAGAATCATGTTCCTGAGGCTATTGGTGAGCTGAGAAAATCTAGGTCCCGCGACGAAGTGTGCATCATGCTCTCCTTCACTCGGCACAGACACGGGTACTCCGAAGGGTCTACGTGTCTGAATGTTGATCTTCGACTCAGGAGAGCCTGGGGGTGCTCAGTGCCTTGGTAGGGAAGCGAGTGCTGCCGCGAGGGGTCTAGGAGTCCAGAAAAGCTTACTAGCCTTCAGCTAAAGCAGAAGAGTGACTAAGGCTTCATAGAAGCTGTTGTACGCCTATCCCGCTGCATGGCATATCAGGGCCCTCCTTCGAAGCTAGGGCTCACTTTGAGTTTCCATTTAGCTACATAACAAGGCAGGATGAGCTCTGACTCAGAAACTGAAATACCCTGTCTCTTCGTGTAACCTCTTTTTCCCTCTCACAGCCATGCCTGCCGTGAGTATAAGCCTGACAACCACAGTGTTTTTAAGGGAGCTTCAAGGCGCAGAAGAAGAGCTTTCAAGGTGGGAAAACAAAGCCAGTCGCATGAGGCACCATCACCAGGTTGACACGCAGCATAAGTGTCCGTGGGTACTGGCAGGTCAAAAGAGACCTAGCTACCTCCCTGGCTCTTCCCTGATTCAACTTTTCTGCATAGGGCGCTCTGCGTGTAGCGAACTGCTTAGATGAAAGACTGCCCTAGGTCTCCTAGGGTCCTGTGCCTCTCCCAAAAACCTGAAGTGTTCCACACAAAACTGTGCTGTAGTGGAAGTTGCTGTGCAAGCTGCCTTTCTCCTAGAGATACGGTGACTTCAGGGATGAGGTCCTGGAAGGACTTGTAAGCAGAGAGTTTTTCTCAGTACCGCTCAGACTAGGGCAACGAGGACGACTTCCATGGTATGCTGGCCTTGCTAGAACCGTGTTCATGAAGCCGTTGGTGAGCTGGGGATATCTAGCTCGCCCAAGGAAGAGTGCAGCGGGTTACCCTTCACTCGGCCTACCCAGGGGCACCCTGATGGGCCTACGGGTCTGAGTGTGGCCCAGCAAGCCCAGGGGAGCCTGGGGTTACTCAGTATCCTTGTACGGAAACGAGTGCTGCCGCGAGGGATCTAGGAGGCCTGAAAAGCTTACTGGCGTTCAACTAAAGCAGAAGAGCGACTCAGGCCTCATGGAAGCTGTTGCACGCCTACCCCGCTGTAAGGCATATCAGGGGCCGCCTTCGAAGCGAGGGCTCACTTTGAGTTTCCCCTTAGCTATAAAACAGGACAGGATCAGCTCTGATTTAGAAACTGAAATACCCTGTCTCGTCGTGAAACCTCTTTTGCCCTTTCACAGCCATGCCTGCCGTGAGTATAAGCCTGACAACCACAGTGTTTTTAAGGGAGCTTCAAGGCGCATAAGAAGAGCTTTCAAGGTGGGAAAACAAGGCCAGTCGCATCAGGCACCATCACCAGATTGACATGCAGCATAAGTGTCTGTGGGTACTGGCAGGTCAAAAGAGACCTAGCTACCTCCCTGGCTCTTCCCTGATTCAACTTTTCTGCATAGGGCCCTCTGCGTGTAGCGAACTGCTTCGATGACAGACTGCCCTAGGTCTCCTAGGGTCCTGTGCCTCTCCCAAAAACCTGAAGTGTTCCACACAAAACTGTGCTGTAGTGGAAGTTGCTGTGCAAGCTGCCTTTCTCCTAGAGATACGGTGACTTCAGGGATGAGGTCCTAGAAGGACTTGTAAGCAGAGAGTTTTTCTCAGTACCGCTCAGACTAGGGCAACGAGGACGACTTCCATGGTATGCTGGCCTTGCTAGAACCGTGTTCATGAAGCCGTTGGTGAGCTGGGGATATCTAGCTCGCCCAAGGAAGAGTGCAGCGGGTTACCCTTCACTCGGCCTACCCAGGGGCACCCTGATGGGCCTACGGGTCTGAGTGCGGCCCAGCAAGCCCAGGGGAGCCTGCGGGTACTCAGTATCCTTGTACGGAAACGAGTGCTGCCGCGAGGGATCTAGGCGGCCTGAAAAGCTTACTAGCGTTCAACTAAAGCAGGAGAGCGACTAAGGCCTCATGGAAGCTGTTGCACGCCTAACCCGCTGTAAGGCATATCAGGGCCCTCCTTCGAAGTTAGGCCTCACTTTGAGTTTCCCTTTAGCTATAGAACAGGACAGGATCAGCTCTGACTCAGAAACTGGAATACCATGTTTCTTCGTGACACCTCTTTTTCCCTCTCACAGCCATGCCTGTCGTGTGTATAAGCACGACACCAACAGTGTTTTTCACTTAGCTTCAAGGCGCATAAAAGGAGCTTTCATGATGGGAAACAAGGCTAGTCCCATCAGGTCCTGTTTCCAGATTGACACGTAGCGTAAGTATCTGTGGTTTCTAAGAGGACAAAAGAGACCTAGCTAGCTACTTGGCTCTTCCCAGAATCAAGTTTTCTGCACAGGGTGTTGTACATGTAGCGACGTGCCTAGACAATAGACTGCCCTAGGTCTCCTAAGAGCCCTGTGCCTGTCCCCAAAGCCTGAAGTGTTACACAGAAAACTGTGCTTTAGTGGAAGTTGGAATGCAAGCCGTCTTTCTCCTTGAGATACGGTGACTTCAGGTATGAGGTCCTCGAAGGACTTCAAAGCAGAGAGTTTTGCTCAGTACAGCTCAGAATAGGGCGATGAGGCAGACTTCCATGGTATGCTGGACTTGCTAGAACCGTGTTCCAGAGGCTGCTGGTGAGCTGAGGAAATCTAGCTTTCCCAAGAAAGAGTGCAGTTTGTTATGCTTCACTCGGCCTACAGAGGGGCACAGTGAAGGGCCTACGGGTGTGAGTGTGGCCCGGCAAGCCCAGGGGAGCCCTGGGGTACTCAGAGTTCTTGTACGGAAACGGGTACTGGCACGAGTGGGACTGGAGTCCTGAGAAGATTAGTACCTTTAAACTAATGCAGAACTGTGACTAAGGACTCAAGGAAAAGGCTGCACAACTACCCTTCTGGAGGGCAAATCAGAGCTGTAGGCCAGGGTAGAGTGCACGTCAAGATTCCCCTTAGCTCTAGTGCAGGGCAGGATATGCTCCTAACCAGAGCCTGGAAGCACCCGCTTTCTTTCGAGATAACTCATGTTCTTCCAGAGCCATGCCTGGAGTGAATACAAGTCCCACAACCACAGTGTTTCTCAGGTAGCTTTAAGGCCGCTTGAATGGAGCTTTCAAGACGGGAAAACAAGGCTTGACTCCTAAGGCCGCCATTTCCAGGTTGACACGCAGAAGAAGCATCTGTGCTTTCTAACAAGTCAAAAGAGACCTAGCTACTCCCTGGGTCTTGGAGAATCCACTTTCCTATGCCGGGTGTTCTGCGTGTAGCGAACTGCCTAAATGAAAGAATTCCCTAGGTGTCCTGGCTCCTGGGCATCTTCCAAAAGCCTGTAGCATTATACCAGAAAGTGTGCTCTAGTTGCACTTGGACCACAAGCCGACTTTCTCCTAGAGGTAGGTTGACTTCAGCTATGAGGTGGTAGAAGGAATTGTAAGCAAAGAGTTTTTCTCAGTACAGCTCGGACTACTGTAAGCAGGCAGACTTGCATGGCATGCTGCACCTCCTAGAATCATGTTCCTGAGGCTATTGGTGAGCTGAGAAAATCTAGGTCCCGCGACGAAGTGTGCATCATGCTCTCCTTCACTCGGCACAGACACGGGTACTCCGAAGGGTCTACGTGTCTGAATGTTGATCTTCGACTCAGGAGAGCCTGGGGGTGCTCAGTGCCTTGGTAGGGAAGCGAGTGCTGCCGCGAGGGGTCTAGGAGTCCAGAAAAGCTTACTAGCCTTCAGCTAAAGCAGAAGAGTGACTAAGGCTTCATAGAAGCTGTTGTACGCCTATCCCGCTGCATGGCATATCAGGGCCCTCCTTCGAAGCTAGGGCTCACTTTGAGTTTCCATTTAGCTACATAACAAGGCAGGATGAGCTCTGACTCAGAAACTGAAATACCCTGTCTCTTCGTGTAACCTCTTTTTCCCTCTCACAGCCATGCCTGCCGTGAGTATAAGCCTGACAACCACAGTGTTTTTAAGGGAGCTTCAAGGCGCAGAAGAAGAGCTTTCAAGGTGGGAAAACAAAGCCAGTCGCATGAGGCACCATCACCAGGTTGACACGCAGCATAAGTGTCCGTGGGTACTGGCAGGTCAAAAGAGACCTAGCTACCTCCCTGGCTCTTCCCTGATTCAACTTTTCTGCATAGGGCGCTCTGCGTGTAGCGAACTGCTTAGATGAAAGACTGCCCTAGGTCTCCTAGGGTCCTGTGCCTCTCCCAAAAACCTGAAGTGTTCCACACAAAACTGTGCTGTAGTGGAAGTTGCTGTGCAAGCTGCCTTTCTCCTAGAGATACGGTGACTTCAGGGATGAGGTCCTGGAAGGACTTGTAAGCAGAGAGTTTTTCTCAGTACCGCTCAGACTAGGGCAACGAGGACGACTTCCATGGTATGCTGGCCTTGCTAGAACCGTGTTCATGAAGCCGTTGGTGAGCTGGGGATATCTAGCTCGCCCAAGGAAGAGTGCAGCGGGTTACCCTTCACTCGGCCTACCCAGGGGCACCCTGATGGGCCTACGGGTCTGAGTGTGGCCCAGCAAGCCCAGGGGAGCCTGGGGTTACTCAGTATCCTTGTACGGAAACGAGTGCTGCCGCGAGGGATCTAGGAGGCCTGAAAAGCTTACTGGCGTTCAACTAAAGCAGAAGAGCGACTCAGGCCTCATGGAAGCTGTTGCACGCCTACCCCGCTGTAAGGCATATCAGGGGCCGCCTTCGAAGCGAGGGCTCACTTTGAGTTTCCCCTTAGCTATAAAACAGGACAGGATCAGCTCTGATTTAGAAACTGAAATACCCTGTCTCGTCGTGAAACCTCTTTTGCCCTCTCACAGCCATGCCTGCCGTGAGTATAAGCCTGACAACCACAGTGTTTTTAAGGGAGCTTCAAGGCGCATAAGAAGAGCTTTCAAGGTGGGAAAACAAGGCCAGTCGCATCAGGCACCATCACCAGATTGACATGCAGCATAAGTGTCTGTGGGTACTGGCAGGTCAAAAGAGACCTAGCTACCTCCCTGGCTCTTCCCTGATTCAACTTTTCTGCATAGGGCCCTCTGCGTGTAGCGAACTGCTTCGATGACAGACTGCCCTAGGTCTCCTAGGGTCCTGTGCCTCTCCCAAAAACCTGAAGTGTTCCACACAAAACTGTGCTGTAGTGGAAGTTGCTGTGCAAGCTGCCTTTCTCCTAGAGATACGGTGACTTCAGGGATGAGGTCCTAGAAGGACTTGTAAGCAGAGAGTTTTTCTCAGTACCGCTCAGACTAGGGCAACGAGGACGACTTCCATGGTATGCTGGCCTTGCTAGAACCGTGTTCATGAAGCCGTTGGTGAGCTGGGGATATCTAGCTCGCCCAAGGAAGAGTGCAGCGGGTTACCCTTCACTCGGCCTACCCAGGGGCACCCTGATGGGCCTACGGGTCTGAGTGCGGCCCAGCAAGCCCAGGGGAGCCTGCGGGTACTCAGTATCCTTGTACGGAAACGAGTGCTGCCGCGAGGGATCTAGGCGGCCTGAAAAGCTTACTAGCGTTCAACTAAAGCAGGAGAGCGACTAAGGCCTCATGGAAGCTGTTGCACGCCTAACCCGCTGTAAGGCATATCAGGGCCCTCCTTCGAAGTTAGGCCTCACTTTGAGTTTCCCTTTAGCTATAGAACAGGACAGGATCAGCTCTGACTCAGAAACTGGAATACCATGTTTCTTCGTGACACCTCTTTTTCCCTCTCACAGCCATGCCTGTCGTGTGTATAAGCACGACACCAACAGTGTTTTTCACTTAGCTTCAAGGCGCATAAAAGGAGCTTTCATGATGGGAAACAAGGCTAGTCCCATCAGGTCCTGTTTCCAGATTGACACGTAGCGTAAGTATCTGTGGTTTCTAAGAGGACAAAAGAGACCTAGCTAGCTACTTGGCTCTTCCCAGAATCAAGTTTTCTGCACAGGGTGTTGTACATGTAGCGACGTGCCTAGACAATAGACTGCCCTAGGTCTCCTAAGAGCCCTGTGCCTGTCCCCAAAGCCTGAAGTGTTACACAGAAAACTGTGCTTTAGTGGAAGTTGGAATGCAAGCCGTCTTTCTCCTTGAGATACGGTGACTTCAGGTATGAGGTCCTCGAAGGACTTCAAAGCAGAGAGTTTTGCTCAGTACAGCTCAGAATAGGGCGATGAGGCAGACTTCCATGGTATGCTGGACTTGCTAGAACCGTGTTCCAGAGGCTGCTGGTGAGCTGAGGAAATCTAGCTTTCCCAAGAAAGAGTGCAGTTTGTTATGCTTCACTCGGCCTACAGAGGGGCACAGTGAAGGGCCTACGGGTGTGAGTGTGGCCCGGCAAGCCCAGGGGAGCCCTGGGGTACTCAGAGTTCTTGTACGGAAACGGGTACTGGCACGAGTGGGACTGGAGTCCTGAGAAGATTAGTACCTTTAAACTAATGCAGAACTGTGACTAAGGACTCAAGGAAAAGGCTGCACAACTACCCTTCTGGAGGGCAAATCAGAGCTGTAGGCCAGGGTAGAGTGCACGTCAAGATTCCCCTTAGCTCTAGTGCAGGGCAGGATATGCTCCTAACCAGAGCCTGGAAGCACCCGCTTTCTTTCGAGATAACTCATGTTCTTCCAGAGCCATGCCTGGAGTGAATACAAGTCCCACAACCACAGTGTTTCTCAGGTAGCTTTAAGGCCGCTTGAATGGAGCTTTCAAGACGGGAAAACAAGGCTTGACTCCTAAGGCCGCCATTTCCAGGTTGACACGCAGAAGAAGCATCTGTGCTTTCTAACAAGTCAAAAGAGACCTAGCTACTCCCTGGGTCTTGGAGAATCCACTTTCCTATGCCGGGTGTTCTGCGTGTAGCGAACTGCCTAAATGAAAGAATTCCCTAGGTGTCCTGGCTCCTGGGCATCTTCCAAAAGCCTGTAGCATTATACCAGAAAGTGTGCTCTAGTTGCACTTGGACCACAAGCCGACTTTCTCCTAGAGGTAGGTTGACTTCAGCTATGAGGTGGTAGAAGGAATTGTAAGCAAAGAGTTTTTCTCAGTACAGCTCGGACTACTGTAAGCAGGCAGACTTGCATGGCATGCTGCACCTCCTAGAATCATGTTCCTGAGGCTATTGGTGAGCTGAGAAAATCTAGGTCCCGCGACGAAGTGTGCATCATGCTCTCCTTCACTCGGCACAGACACGGGTACTCCGAAGGGTCTACGTGTCTGAATGTTGATCTTCGACTCAGGAGAGCCTGGGGGTGCTCAGTGCCTTGGTAGGGAAGCGAGTGCTGCCGCGAGGGGTCTAGGAGTCCAGAAAAGCTTACTAGCCTTCAGCTAAAGCAGAAGAGTGACTAAGGCTTCATAGAAGCTGTTGTACGCCTATCCCGCTGCATGGCATATCAGGGCCCTCCTTCGAAGCTAGGGCTCACTTTGAGTTTCCATTTAGCTACATAACAAGGCAGGATGAGCTCTGACTCAGAAACTGAAATACCCTGTCTCTTCGTGTAACCTCTTTTTCCCTCTCACAGCCATGCCTGCCGTGAGTATAAGCCTGACAACCACAGTGTTTTTAAGGGAGCTTCAAGGCGCAGAAGAAGAGCTTTCAAGGTGGGAAAACAAAGCCAGTCGCATGAGGCACCATCACCAGGTTGACACGCAGCATAAGTGTCCGTGGGTACTGGCAGGTCAAAAGAGACCTAGCTACCTCCCTGGCTCTTCCCTGATTCAACTTTTCTGCATAGGGCGCTCTGCGTGTAGCGAACTGCTTAGATGAAAGACTGCCCTAGGTCTCCTAGGGTCCTGTGCCTCTCCCAAAAACCTGAAGTGTTCCACACAAAACTGTGCTGTAGTGGAAGTTGCTGTGCAAGCTGCCTTTCTCCTAGAGATACGGTGACTTCAGGGATGAGGTCCTGGAAGGACTTGTAAGCAGAGAGTTTTTCTCAGTACCGCTCAGACTAGGGCAACGAGGACGACTTCCATGGTATGCTGGCCTTGCTAGAACCGTGTTCATGAAGCCGTTGGTGAGCTGGGGATATCTAGCTCGCCCAAGGAAGAGTGCAGCGGGTTACCCTTCACTCGGCCTACCCAGGGGCACCCTGATGGGCCTACGGGTCTGAGTGTGGCCCAGCAAGCCCAGGGGAGCCTGGGGTTACTCAGTATCCTTGTACGGAAACGAGTGCTGCCGCGAGGGATCTAGGAGGCCTGAAAAGCTTACTGGCGTTCAACTAAAGCAGAAGAGCGACTCAGGCCTCATGGAAGCTGTTGCACGCCTACCCCGCTGTAAGGCATATCAGGGGCCGCCTTCGAAGCGAGGGCTCACTTTGAGTTTCCCCTTAGCTATAAAACAGGACAGGATCAGCTCTGATTTAGAAACTGAAATACCCTGTCTCGTCGTGAAACCTCTTTTGCCCTCTCACAGCCATGCCTGCCGTGAGTATAAGCCTGACAACCACAGTGTTTTTAAGGGAGCTTCAAGGCGCATAAGAAGAGCTTTCAAGGTGGGAAAACAAGGCCAGTCGCATCAGGCACCATCACCAGATTGACATGCAGCATAAGTGTCTGTGGGTACTGGCAGGTCAAAAGAGACCTAGCTACCTCCCTGGCTCTTCCCTGATTCAACTTTTCTGCATAGGGCCCTCTGCGTGTAGCGAACTGCTTCGATGACAGACTGCCCTAGGTCTCCTAGGGTCCTGTGCCTCTCCCAAAAACCTGAAGTGTTCCACACAAAACTGTGCTGTAGTGGAAGTTGCTGTGCAAGCTGCCTTTCTCCTAGAGATACGGTGACTTCAGGGATGAGGTCCTAGAAGGACTTGTAAGCAGAGAGTTTTTCTCAGTACCGCTCAGACTAGGGCAACGAGGACGACTTCCATGGTATGCTGGCCTTGCTAGAACCGTGTTCATGAAGCCGTTGGTGAGCTGGGGATATCTAGCTCGCCCAAGGAAGAGTGCAGCGGGTTACCCTTCACTCGGCCTACCCAGGGGCACCCTGATGGGCCTACGGGTCTGAGTGCGGCCCAGCAAGCCCAGGGGAGCCTGCGGGTACTCAGTATCCTTGTACGGAAACGAGTGCTGCCGCGAGGGATCTAGGCGGCCTGAAAAGCTTACTAGCGTTCAACTAAAGCAGGAGAGCGACTAAGGCCTCATGGAAGCTGTTGCACGCCTAACCCGCTGTAAGGCATATCAGGGCCCTCCTTCGAAGTTAGGCCTCACTTTGAGTTTCCCTTTAGCTATAGAACAGGACAGGATCAGCTCTGACTCAGAAACTGGAATACCATGTTTCTTCGTGACACCTCTTTTTCCCTCTCACAGCCATGCCTGTCGTGTGTATAAGCACGACACCAACAGTGTTTTTCACTTAGCTTCAAGGCGCATAAAAGGAGCTTTCATGATGGGAAACAAGGCTAGTCCCATCAGGTCCTGTTTCCAGATTGACACGTAGCGTAAGTATCTGTGGTTTCTAAGAGGACAAAAGAGACCTAGCTAGCTACTTGGCTCTTCCCAGAATCAAGTTTTCTGCACAGGGTGTTGTACATGTAGCGACGTGCCTAGACAATAGACTGCCCTAGGTCTCCTAAGAGCCCTGTGCCTGTCCCCAAAGCCTGAAGTGTTACACAGAAAACTGTGCTTTAGTGGAAGTTGGAATGCAAGCCGTCTTTCTCCTTGAGATACGGTGACTTCAGGTATGAGGTCCTCGAAGGACTTCAAAGCAGAGAGTTTTGCTCAGTACAGCTCAGAATAGGGCGATGAGGCAGACTTCCATGGTATGCTGGACTTGCTAGAACCGTGTTCCAGAGGCTGCTGGTGAGCTGAGGAAATCTAGCTTTCCCAAGAAAGAGTGCAGTTTGTTATGCTTCACTCGGCCTACAGAGGGGCACAGTGAAGGGCCTACGGGTGTGAGTGTGGCCCGGCAAGCCCAGGGGAGCCCTGGGGTACTCAGAGTTCTTGTACGGAAACGGGTACTGGCACGAGTGGGACTGGAGTCCTGAGAAGATTAGTACCTTTAAACTAATGCAGAACTGTGACTAAGGACTCAAGGAAAAGGCTGCACAACTACCCTTCTGGAGGGCAAATCAGAGCTGTAGGCCAGGGTAGAGTGCACGTCAAGATTCCCCTTAGCTCTAGTGCAGGGCAGGATATGCTCCTAACCAGAGCCTGGAAGCACCCGCTTTCTTTCGAGATAACTCATGTTCTTCCAGAGCCATGCCTGGAGTGAATACAAGTCCCACAACCACAGTGTTTCTCAGGTAGCTTTAAGGCCGCTTGAATGGAGCTTTCAAGACGGGAAAACAAGGCTTGACTCCTAAGGCCGCCATTTCCAGGTTGACACGCAGAAGAAGCATCTGTGCTTTCTAACAAGTCAAAAGAGACCTAGCTACTCCCTGGGTCTTGGAGAATCCACTTTCCTATGCCGGGTGTTCTGCGTGTAGCGAACTGCCTAAATGAAAGAATTCCCTAGGTGTCCTGGCTCCTGGGCATCTTCCAAAAGCCTGTAGCATTATACCAGAAAGTGTGCTCTAGTTGCACTTGGACCACAAGCCGACTTTCTCCTAGAGGTAGGTTGACTTCAGCTATGAGGTGGTAGAAGGAATTGTAAGCAAAGAGTTTTTCTCAGTACAGCTCGGACTACTGTAAGCAGGCAGACTTGCATGGCATGCTGCACCTCCTAGAATCATGTTCCTGAGGCTATTGGTGAGCTGAGAAAATCTAGGTCCCGCGACGAAGTGTGCATCATGCTCTCCTTCACTCGGCACAGACACGGGTACTCCGAAGGGTCTACGTGTCTGAATGTTGATCTTCGACTCAGGAGAGCCTGGGGGTGCTCAGTGCCTTGGTAGGGAAGCGAGTGCTGCCGCGAGGGGTCTAGGAGTCCAGAAAAGCTTACTAGCCTTCAGCTAAAGCAGAAGAGTGACTAAGGCTTCATAGAAGCTGTTGTACGCCTATCCCGCTGCATGGCATATCAGGGCCCTCCTTCGAAGCTAGGGCTCACTTTGAGTTTCCATTTAGCTACATAACAAGGCAGGATGAGCTCTGACTCAGAAACTGAAATACCCTGTCTCTTCGTGTAACCTCTTTTTCCCTCTCACAGCCATGCCTGCCGTGAGTATAAGCCTGACAACCACAGTGTTTTTAAGGGAGCTTCAAGGCGCAGAAGAAGAGCTTTCAAGGTGGGAAAACAAAGCCAGTCGCATGAGGCACCATCACCAGGTTGACACGCAGCATAAGTGTCCGTGGGTACTGGCAGGTCAAAAGAGACCTAGCTACCTCCCTGGCTCTTCCCTGATTCAACTTTTCTGCATAGGGCGCTCTGCGTGTAGCGAACTGCTTAGATGAAAGACTGCCCTAGGTCTCCTAGGGTCCTGTGCCTCTCCCAAAAACCTGAAGTGTTCCACACAAAACTGTGCTGTAGTGGAAGTTGCTGTGCAAGCTGCCTTTCTCCTAGAGATACGGTGACTTCAGGGATGAGGTCCTGGAAGGACTGGTAAGCAGAGAGTTTTTCTCAGTACCGCTCAGACTAGGGCAACGAGGACGACTTCCATGGTATGCTGGCCTTGCTAGAACCGTGTTCATGAAGCCGTTGGTGAGCTGGGGATATCTAGCTCGCCCAAGGAAGAGTGCAGCGGGTTACCCTTCACTCGGCCTACCCAGGGGCACCCTGATGGGCCTACGGGTCTGAGTGTGGCCCAGCAAGCCCAGGGGAGCCTGGGGTTACTCAGTATCCTTGTACGGAAACGAGTGCTGCCGCGAGGGATCTAGGAGGCCTGAAAAGCTTACTGGCGTTCAACTAAAGCAGAAGAGCGACTCAGGCCTCATGGAAGCTGTTGCACGCCTACCCCGCTGTAAGGCATATCAGGGGCCGCCTTCGAAGCGAGGGCTCACTTTGAGTTTCCCCTTAGCTATAAAACAGGACAGGATCAGCTCTGATTTAGAAACTGAAATACCCTGTCTCGTCGTGAAACCTCTTTTGCCCTCTCACAGCCATGCCTGCCGTGAGTATAAGCCTGACAACCACAGTGTTTTTAAGGGAGCTTCAAGGCGCATAAGAAGAGCTTTCAAGGTGGGAAAACAAGGCCAGTCGCATCAGGCACCATCACCAGATTGACATGCAGCATAAGTGTCTGTGGGTACTGGCAGGTCAAAAGAGACCTAGCTACCTCCCTGGCTCTTCCCTGATTCAACTTTTCTGCATAGGGCCCTCTGCGTGTAGCGAACTGCTTCGATGACAGACTGCCCTAGGTCTCCTAGGGTCCTGTGCCTCTCCCAAAAACCTGAAGTGTTCCACACAAAACTGTGCTGTAGTGGAAGTTGCTGTGCAAGCTGCCTTTCTCCTAGAGATACGGTGACTTCAGGGATGAGGTCCTAGAAGGACTTGTAAGCAGAGAGTTTTTCTCAGTACCGCTCAGACTAGGGCAACGAGGACGACTTCCATGGTATGCTGGCCTTGCTAGAACCGTGTTCATGAAGCCGTTGGTGAGCTGGGGATATCTAGCTCGCCCAAGGAAGAGTGCAGCGGGTTACCCTTCACTCGGCCTACCCAGGGGCACCCTGATGGGCCTACGGGTCTGAGTGCGGCCCAGCAAGCCCAGGGGAGCCTGCGGGTACTCAGTATCCTTGTACGGAAACGAGTGCTGCCGCGAGGGATCTAGGCGGCCTGAAAAGCTTACTAGCGTTCAACTAAAGCAGGAGAGCGACTAAGGCCTCATGGAAGCTGTTGCACGCCTAACCCGCTGTAAGGCATATCAGGGCCCTCCTTCGAAGTTAGGCCTCACTTTGAGTTTCCCTTTAGCTATAGAACAGGACAGGATCAGCTCTGACTCAGAAACTGGAATACCATGTTTCTTCGTGACACCTCTTTTTCCCTCTCACAGCCATGCCTGTCGTGTGTATAAGCACGACACCAACAGTGTTTTTCACTTAGCTTCAAGGCGCATAAAAGGAGCTTTCATGATGGGAAACAAGGCTAGTCCCATCAGGTCCTGTTTCCAGATTGACACGTAGCGTAAGTATCTGTGGTTTCTAAGAGGACAAAAGAGACCTAGCTAGCTACTTGGCTCTTCCCAGAATCAAGTTTTCTGCACAGGGTGTTGTACATGTAGCGACGTGCCTAGACAATAGACTGCCCTAGGTCTCCTAAGAGCCCTGTGCCTGTCCCCAAAGCCTGAAGTGTTACACAGAAAACTGTGCTTTAGTGGAAGTTGGAATGCAAGCCGTCTTTCTCCTTGAGATACGGTGACTTCAGGTATGAGGTCCTCGAAGGACTTCAAAGCAGAGAGTTTTGCTCAGTACAGCTCAGAATAGGGCGATGAGGCAGACTTCCATGGTATGCTGGACTTGCTAGAACCGTGTTCCAGAGGCTGCTGGTGAGCTGAGGAAATCTAGCTTTCCCAAGAAAGAGTGCAGTTTGTTATGCTTCACTCGGCCTACAGAGGGGCACAGTGAAGGGCCTACGGGTGTGAGTGTGGCCCGGCAAGCCCAGGGGAGCCCTGGGGTACTCAGAGTTCTTGTACGGAAACGGGTACTGGCACGAGTGGGACTGGAGTCCTGAGAAGATTAGTACCTTTAAACTAATGCAGAACTGTGACTAAGGACTCAAGGAAAAGGCTGCACAACTACCCTTCTGGAGGGCAAATCAGAGCTGTAGGCCAGGGTAGAGTGCACGTCAAGATTCCCCTTAGCTCTAGTGCAGGGCAGGATATGCTCCTAACCAGAGCCTGGAAGCACCCGCTTTCTTTCGAGATAACTCATGTTCTTCCAGAGCCATGCCTGGAGTGAATACAAGTCCCACAACCACAGTGTTTCTCAGGTAGCTTTAAGGCCGCTTGAATGGAGCTTTCAAGACGGGAAAACAAGGCTTGACTCCTAAGGCCGCCATTTCCAGGTTGACACGCAGAAGAAGCATCTGTGCTTTCTAACAAGTCAAAAGAGACCTAGCTACTCCCTGGGTCTTGGAGAATCCACTTTCCTATGCCGGGTGTTCTGCGTGTAGCGAACTGCCTAAATGAAAGAATTCCCTAGGTGTCCTGGCTCCTGGGCATCTTCCAAAAGCCTGTAGCATTATACCAGAAAGTGTGCTCTAGTTGCACTTGGACCACAAGCCGACTTTCTCCTAGAGGTAGGTTGACTTCAGCTATGAGGTGGTAGAAGGAATTGTAAGCAAAGAGTTTTTCTCAGTACAGCTCGGACTACTGTAAGCAGGCAGACTTGCATGGCATGCTGCACCTCCTAGAATCATGTTCCTGAGGCTATTGGTGAGCTGAGAAAATCTAGGTCCCGCGACGAAGTGTGCATCATGCTCTCCTTCACTCGGCACAGACACGGGTACTCCGAAGGGTCTACGTGTCTGAATGTTGATCTTCGAGGAGAGCCTGGGGGTGCTCAGTGCCTTGGTAGGGAAGCGAGTGCTGCCGCGAGGGGTCTAGGAGTCCAGAAAAGCTTACTAGCCTTCAGCTAAAGCAGAAGAGTGACTAAGGCTTCATAGAAGCTGTTGTACGCCTATCCCGCTGCATGGCATATCAGGGCCCTCCTTCGAAGCTAGGGGCTCACTTTGAGTTTCCATTTAGCTACATAACAAGGCAGGATGAGCTCTGACTCAGAAACTGAAATACCCTGTCTCTTCGTGTAACCTCTTTTTCCCTCTCACAGCCATGCCTGCCGTGAGTATAAGCCTGACAACCACAGTGTTTTTAAGGGAGCTTCAAGGCGCAGAAGAAGAGC
>NW_026871786.1:0-43175 GCF_028564815.1 Eubalaena glacialis | reverse complement strand
CAAGCACCGTGTTGCTCTCAGGAGAGCGCCCTTTTCCTAACCACGGGGGGCACTGCAGCACTGAAGACTGACAGCAGCCCTCTGCTTTCCGGCAGCTTTGAGGCTGGGGCTGCCCTTTGTTGCTGAGAATGGCCACTGTTCGCAGAGCTTCCGAATCCGAAACTTCAAAACTGCCCTAGTGCGTTTAGTTGCAGGCGAGCGAAAAGAGACCGAAGGAGCACTCTGGCACTTCCCCGGTTTCATCTCCCAGCAGGGAGTTGTGCAGTGTGTGAGGCGTCTACGGGACTTCAGGCTCCAGGAAGGTTACGTGTCCTCGCGCCGTCTCTAAGCGTAGGAGAGTTCAGGGGAAGCTCTACCTCTTCGAGACAGCATGTCATGGCTAGTCTCTGCGTGGCCTAGAGAAAGGGCGGGTAAGTAAAAGGGTACCCGGAACGGACACCAGGAAAAGAGTGTTTTCCTTGCAGCTTCACGCTCTGCACTGCGTGCCCCTGGCATGGCACCGAAGGCCTGCGAGAGCTGTGTTCCGGAGGTCGCTTGAATGCTTGGGCCAGCTAGCTAGCTGGAGCAAAAGGGGAAGGTTCCCTTTCACTCTGCTTTCAAAGCGGTGATCCGGAGGCACTCGAGAGCCTAATGCTGCGCAGTCGCCCAGAATGGGGGATCCTGTGCGCAGCGTTCCTCTATGGGGCACGGGGAGGAGGAAAAGCACACTGGAGCTCCTGCCCCCACCTGCCCCAGAGTCAGTGCACAGCCCCTGCACTCCTCAATGCGTGGACGGGCTAGCTGAAGGATACTTGGAACCCTGTGGAGGGCTCTAGCTTTCCCTTTGGCGATGAGGGCTCTGGGATGCCTCCTGCAGGGCACAGGACACGTTCCCTTTCTCTAGGAACCCTCTCTCGTCGCTCCACACAGGCCTTCCAGAAGTGAAGCCCACACAGGCAGCCACACTCTCCCGCAGGAAACTTGGACGCTGCACGTAGCCTGCTCTCCAGCGGGGGAAAGAGGGCTTTCTTTGCTCACTAGGTCACCGGCATCAGAGTGGCGCCCTGCAGAGTCCAGGTAGTTTCTGACAGAGGCCAAGAGTCTCAAGCGGCACCCTGCCCGTCCCTGTTAAGACGCCGTACCAGGGCAATTCTGCACGGGACGGGGAGACTAGCGTGACGTACTTAGTGCCTTGGGCTAGGCCTCGCCGTCCGTACGCCTTGCCAAAAGCTAGTGGGTGCTTCAGGGGAGCAGTGTGCCTTGGCCAGGCTGCTTCGAAAGGCAACTGTCTGCTTGGCGTAGGGAGACAGCAAGCAAGGGCTCCCATTCGAAAGCCCACCGAGAGGGTTGCTTCATTGCCGCCCAGGTTCAGCGCTGGCAACCACTGGCCGTACACCTCAAAGACCTGCCGGACCTGTGTTCGGGCGGCCGTTAGCAAGCTCGGACGTCTAGCTCTGCCACGAAGGAAGCAGTGTGTCGCCTTTCTCTCCGCCTTACGAGCTGTCCTCCGGAGGCCCAAGGTCCCTGGACGTTGTGAAGTCGCCCTTGGAAGAGACGTTCGCGATGCAGTCTTCCTCCACGGGAGGGGCCTAGGAGGCAGGAGGCCTAGGAGACCTGGAAAGCTCACTAGCGTGAAGGCCCTGCGTGGACTACGTTTTCACGGGAAATGCTGCACGCCCAAGCTTGTGCATGCAGTCCCTGGGCCTCACTATGAGCCTGCCCGGCACAGTCGTGTTCCCTTTAGCACTGGCGCCTTGGCGATGCCTCCTGCAAGGACAGGCAAGCACCGTGTTGCTCTCAGGAGAGCGCCCTTTTCCTAACCACGGGGGGCACTGCAGCACTGAAGACTGACAGCAGCCCTCTGCTTTCCGGCAGCTTTGAGGCTGGGGCTGCCCTTTGTTGCTGAGAATGGCCACTGTTCGCAGAGCTTCCGAATCCGAAACTTCAAAACTGCCCTAGTGCGTTTAGTTGCAGGCGAGCGAAAAGAGACCGAAGGAGCACTCTGGCACTTCCCCGGTTTCATCTCCAAGCAGGGAGTTGTGCAGTGTGTGAGGCGTCTACGGGACTTCAGGCTCCAGGAAGGTTACGTGTCCTCGCGCCGTCTCTAAGCGTAGGAGAGTTCAGGGGAAGCTCTACCTCTTCGAGACAGCATGTCATGGCTAGTCTCTGCGTGGCCTAGAGAAAGGGCGGGTAAGTAAAAGGGTACCCGGAACGGACACCAGGAAAAGAGTGTTTTCCTTGCAGCTTCACGCTCTGCACTGCGTGCCCCTGGCATGGCACCGAAGGCCTGCGAGAGCTGTGTTCCGGAGGTCGCTTGAATGCTTGGGCCAGCTAGCTAGCTGGAGCAAAAGGGGAAGGTTCCCTTTCACTCTGCTTTCAAAGCGGTGATCCGGAGGCACTCGAGAGCCTAATGCTGCGCAGTCGCCCAGAATGGGGGATCCTGTGCGCAGCGTTCCTCTATGGGGCACGGGGAGGAGGAAAAGCACACTGGAGCTCCTGCCCCCACCTGCCCCAGAGTCAGTGCACAGCCCCTGCACTCCTCAATGCGTGGACGGGCTAGCTGAAGGATACTTGGAACCCTGTGGAGGGCTCTAGCTTTCCCTTTGGCGATGAGGGCTCTGGGATGCCTCCTGCAGGGCACAGGACACGTTCCCTTTCTCTAGGAACCCTCTCTCGTCGCTCCACACAGGCCTTCCAGAAGTGAAGCCCACACAGGCAGCCACACTCTCCCGCAGGAAACTTGGACGCTGCACGTAGCCTGCTCTCCAGCGGGGGAAAGAGGGCTTTCTTTGCTCACTAGGTCACCGGCATCAGAGTGGCGCCCTGCAGAGTCCAGGTAGTTTCTGACAGAGGCCAAGAGTCTCAAGCGGCACCCTGCCCGTCCCTGTTAAGACGCCGTACCAGGGCAATTCTGCACGGGACGGGGAGACTAGCGTGACGTACTTAGTGCCTTGGGCTAGGCCTCGCCGTCCGTACGCCTTGCCAAAAGCTAGTGGGTGCTTCAGGGGAGCAGTGTGCCTTGGCCAGGCTGCTTCGAAAGGCAACTGTCTGCTTGGCGTAGGGAGACAGCAAGCAAGGGCTCCCATTCGAAAGCCCACCGAGAGGGTTGCTTCATTGCCGCCCAGGTTCAGCGCTGGCAACCACTGGCCGTACACCTCAAAGACCTGCCGGACCTGTGTTCGGGCGGCCGTTAGCAAGCTCGGACGTCTAGCTCTGCCACGAAGGAAGCAGTGTGTCGCCTTTCTCTCCGCCTTACGAGCTGTCCTCCGGAGGCCCAAGGTCCCTGGACGTTGTGAAGTCGCCCTTGGAAGAGACGTTCGCGATGCAGTCTTCCTCCACGGGAGGGGCCTAGGAGGCAGGAGGCCTAGGAGACCTGGAAAGCTCACTAGCGTGAAGGCCCTGCGTGGACTACGTTTTCACGGGAAATGCTGCACGCCCAAGCTTGTGCATGCAGTCCCTGGGCCTCACTATGAGCCTGCCCGGCACAGTCGTGTTCCCTTTAGCACTGGCGCCTTGGCGATGCCTCCTGCAAGGACAGGCAAGCACCGTGTTGCTCTCAGGAGAGCGCCCTTTTCCTAACCACGGGGGGCACTGCAGCACTGAAGACTGACAGCAGCCCTCTGCTTTCCGGCAGCTTTGAGGCTGGGGCTGCCCTTTGTTGCTGAGAATGGCCACTGTTCGCAGAGCTTCCGAATCCGAAACTTCAAAACTGCCCTAGTGCGTTTAGTTGCAGGCGAGCGAAAAGAGACCGAAGGAGCACTCTGGCACTTCCCCGGTTTCATCTCCAAGCAGGGAGTTGTGCAGTGTGTGAGGCGTCTACGGGACTTCAGGCTCCAGGAAGGTTACGTGTCCTCGCGCCGTCTCTAAGCGTAGGAGAGTTCAGGGGAAGCTCTACCTCTTCGAGACAGCATGTCATGGCTAGTCTCTGCGTGGCCTAGAGAAAGGGCGGGTAAGTAAAAGGGTACCCGGAACGGACACCAGGAAAAGAGTGTTTTCCTTGCAGCTTCACGCTCTGCACTGCGTGCCCCTGGCATGGCACCGAAGGCCTGCGAGAGCTGTGTTCCGGAGGTCGCTTGAATGCTTGGGCCAGCTAGCTAGCTGGAGCAAAAGGGGAAGGTTCCCTTTCACTCTGCTTTCAAAGCGGTGATCCGGAGGCACTCGAGAGCCTAATGCTGCGCAGTCGCCCAGAATGGGGGATCCTGTGCGCAGCGTTCCTCTATGGGGCACGGGGAGGAGGAAAAGCACACTGGAGCTCCTGCCCCCACCTGCCCCAGAGTCAGTGCACAGCCCCTGCACTCCTCAATGCGTGGACGGGCTAGCTGAAGGATACTTGGAACCCTGTGGAGGGCTCTAGCTTTCCCTTTGGCGATGAGGGCTCTGGGATGCCTCCTGCAGGGCACAGGACACGTTCCCTTTCTCTAGGAACCCTCTCTCGTCGCTCCACACAGGCCTTCCAGAAGTGAAGCCCACACAGGCAGCCACACTCTCCCGCAGGAAACTTGGACGCTGCACGTAGCCTGCTCTCCAGCGGGGGAAAGAGGGCTTTCTTTGCTCACTAGGTCACCGGCATCAGAGTGGCGCCCTGCAGAGTCCAGGTAGTTTCTGACAGAGGCCAAGAGTCTCAAGCGGCACCCTGCCCGTCCCTGTTAAGACGCCGTACCAGGGCAATTCTGCACGGGACGGGGAGACTAGCGTGACGTACTTAGTGCCTTGGGCTAGGCCTCGCCGTCCGTACGCCTTGCCAAAAGCTAGTGGGTGCTTCAGGGGAGCAGTGTGCCTTGGCCAGGCTGCTTCGAAAGGCAACTGTCTGCTTGGCGTAGGGAGACAGCAAGCAAGGGCTCCCATTCGAAAGCCCACCGAGAGGGTTGCTTCATTGCCGCCCAGGTTCAGCGCTGGCAACCACTGGCCGTACACCTCAAAGACCTGCCGGACCTGTGTTCGGGCGGCCGTTAGCAAGCTCGGACGTCTAGCTCTGCCACGAAGGAAGCAGTGTGTCGCCTTTCTCTCCGCCTTACGAGCTGTCCTCCGGAGGCCCAAGGTCCCTGGACGTTGTGAAGTCGCCCTTGGAAGAGACGTTCGCGATGCAGTCTTCCTCCACGGGAGGGGCCTAGGAGGCAGGAGGCCTAGGAGACCTGGAAAGCTCACTAGCGTGAAGGCCCTGCGTGGACTACGTTTTCACGGGAAATGCTGCACGCCCAAGCTTGTGCATGCAGTCCCTGGGCCTCACTATGAGCCTGCCCGGCACAGTCGTGTTCCCTTTAGCACTGGCGCCTTGGCGATGCCTCCTGCAAGGACAGGCAAGCACCGTGTTGCTCTCAGGAGAGCGCCCTTTTCCTAACCACGGGGGGCACTGCAGCACTGAAGACTGACAGCAGCCCTCTGCTTTCCGGCAGCTTTGAGGCTGGGGCTGCCCTTTGTTGCTGAGAATGGCCACTGTTCGCAGAGCTTCCGAATCCGAAACTTCAAAACTGCCCTAGTGCGTTTAGTTGCAGGCGAGCGAAAAGAGACCGAAGGAGCACTCTGGCACTTCCCCGGTTTCATCTCCAAGCAGGGAGTTGTGCAGTGTGTGAGGCGTCTACGGGACTTCAGGCTCCAGGAAGGTTACGTGTCCTCGCGCCGTCTCTAAGCGTAGGAGAGTTCAGGGGAAGCTCTACCTCTTCGAGACAGCATGTCATGGCTAGTCTCTGCGTGGCCTAGAGAAAGGGCGGGTAAGTAAAAGGGTACCCGGAACGGACACCAGGAAAAGAGTGTTTTCCTTGCAGCTTCACGCTCTGCACTGCGTGCCCCTGGCATGGCACCGAAGGCCTGCGAGAGCTGTGTTCCGGAGGTCGCTTGAATGCTTGGGCCAGCTAGCTAGCTGGAGCAAAAGGGGAAGGTTCCCTTTCACTCTGCTTTCAAAGCGGTGATCCGGAGGCACTCGAGAGCCTAATGCTGCGCAGTCGCCCAGAATGGGGGATCCTGTGCGCAGCGTTCCTCTATGGGGCACGGGGAGGAGGAAAAGCACACTGGAGCTCCTGCCCCCACCTGCCCCAGAGTCAGTGCACAGCCCCTGCACTCCTCAATGCGTGGACGGGCTAGCTGAAGGATACTTGGAACCCTGTGGAGGGCTCTAGCTTTCCCTTTGGCGATGAGGGCTCTGGGATGCCTCCTGCAGGGCACAGGACACGTTCCCTTTCTCTAGGAACCCTCTCTCGTCGCTCCACACAGGCCTTCCAGAAGTGAAGCCCACACAGGCAGCCACACTCTCCCGCAGGAAACTTGGACGCTGCACGTAGCCTGCTCTCCAGCGGGGGAAAGAGGGCTTTCTTTGCTCACTAGGTCACCGGCATCAGAGTGGCGCCCTGCAGAGTCCAGGTAGTTTCTGACAGAGGCCAAGAGTCTCAAGCGGCACCCTGCCCGTCCCTGTTAAGACGCCGTACCAGGGCAATTCTGCACGGGACGGGGAGACTAGCGTGACGTACTTAGTGCCTTGGGCTAGGCCTCGCCGTCCGTACGCCTTGCCAAAAGCTAGTGGGTGCTTCAGGGGAGCAGTGTGCCTTGGCCAGGCTGCTTCGAAAGGCAACTGTCTGCTTGGCGTAGGGAGACAGCAAGCAAGGGCTCCCATTCGAAAGCCCACCGAGAGGGTTGCTTCATTGCCGCCCAGGTTCAGCGCTGGCAACCACTGGCCGTACACCTCAAAGACCTGCCGGACCTGTGTTCGGGCGGCCGTTAGCAAGCTCGGACGTCTAGCTCTGCCACGAAGGAAGCAGTGTGTCGCCTTTCTCTCCGCCTTACGAGCTGTCCTCCGGAGGCCCAAGGTCCCTGGACGTTGTGAAGTCGCCCTTGGAAGAGACGTTCGCGATGCAGTCTTCCTCCACGGGAGGGGCCTAGGAGGCAGGAGGCCTAGGAGACCTGGAAAGCTCACTAGCGTGAAGGCCCTGCGTGGACTACGTTTTCACGGGAAATGCTGCACGCCCAAGCTTGTGCATGCAGTCCCTGGGCCTCACTATGAGCCTGCCCGGCACAGTCGTGTTCCCTTTAGCACTGGCGCCTTGGCGATGCCTCCTGCAAGGACAGGCAAGCACCGTGTTGCTCTCAGGAGAGCGCCCTTTTCCTAACCACGGGGGGCACTGCAGCACTGAAGACTGACAGCAGCCCTCTGCTTTCCGGCAGCTTTGAGGCTGGGGCTGCCCTTTGTTGCTGAGAATGGCCACTGTTCGCAGAGCTTCCGAATCCGAAACTTCAAAACTGCCCTAGTGCGTTTAGTTGCAGGCGAGCGAAAAGAGACCGAAGGAGCACTCTGGCACTTCCCCGGTTTCATCTCCAAGCAGGGAGTTGTGCAGTGTGTGAGGCGTCTACGGGACTTCAGGCTCCAGGAAGGTTACGTGTCCTCGCGCCGTCTCTAAGCGTAGGAGAGTTCAGGGGAAGCTCTACCTCTTCGAGACAGCATGTCATGGCTAGTCTCTGCGTGGCCTAGAGAAAGGGCGGGTAAGTAAAAGGGTACCCGGAACGGACACCAGGAAAAGAGTGTTTTCCTTGCAGCTTCACGCTCTGCACTGCGTGCCCCTGGCATGGCACCGAAGGCCTGCGAGAGCTGTGTTCCGGAGGTCGCTTGAATGCTTGGGCCAGCTAGCTAGCTGGAGCAAAAGGGGAAGGTTCCCTTTCACTCTGCTTTCAAAGCGGTGATCCGGAGGCACTCGAGAGCCTAATGCTGCGCAGTCGCCCAGAATGGGGGATCCTGTGCGCAGCGTTCCTCTATGGGGCACGGGGAGGAGGAAAAGCACACTGGAGCTCCTGCCCCCACCTGCCCCAGAGTCAGTGCACAGCCCCTGCACTCCTCAATGCGTGGACGGGCTAGCTGAAGGATACTTGGAACCCTGTGGAGGGCTCTAGCTTTCCCTTTGGCGATGAGGGCTCTGGGATGCCTCCTGCAGGGCACAGGACACGTTCCCTTTCTCTAGGAACCCTCTCTCGTCGCTCCACACAGGCCTTCCAGAAGTGAAGCCCACACAGGCAGCCACACTCTCCCGCAGGAAACTTGGACGCTGCACGTAGCCTGCTCTCCAGCGGGGGAAAGAGGGCTTTCTTTGCTCACTAGGTCACCGGCATCAGAGTGGCGCCCTGCAGAGTCCAGGTAGTTTCTGACAGAGGCCAAGAGTCTCAAGCGGCACCCTGCCCGTCCCTGTTAAGACGCCGTACCAGGGCAATTCTGCACGGGACGGGGAGACTAGCGTGACGTACTTAGTGCCTTGGGCTAGGCCTCGCCGTCCGTACGCCTTGCCAAAAGCTAGTGGGTGCTTC
This sequence comes from Eubalaena glacialis, assembly GCF_028564815.1. Lineage (NCBI taxonomy): Eukaryota > Metazoa > Chordata > Mammalia > Artiodactyla > Balaenidae > Eubalaena > Eubalaena glacialis. The sequence goes on along the minus strand of NW_026871786.1, from coordinate 34,916 downwards.
AGGGGAGCAGTGTGCCTTGGCCAGGCTGCTTCGAAAGGCAACTGTCTGCTTGGCGTAGGGAGACAGCAAGCAAGGGCTCCCATTCGAAAGCCCACCGAGAGGGTTGCTTCATTGCCGCCCAGGTTCAGCGCTGGCAACCACTGGCCGTACACCTCAAAGACCTGCCGGACCTGTGTTCGGGCGGCCGTTAGCAAGCTCGGACGTCTAGCTCTGCCACGAAGGAAGCAGTGTGTCGCCTTTCTCTCCGCCTTACGAGCTGTCCTCCGGAGGCCCAAGGTCCCTGGACGTTGTGAAGTCGCCCTTGGAAGAGACGTTCGCGCTGCAGTCTTCCTCCACGGGAGGGGCCTAGGAGGCAGGAGGCCTAGGAGACCTGGAAAGCTCACTAGCGTGAAGGCCCTGCGTGGACTACGTTTTCACGGGAAATGCTGCACGCCCAAGCTTGTGCATGCAGTCCCTGGGCCTCACTATGAGCCTGCCCGGCACAGTCGTGTTCCCTTTAGCACTGGCGCCTTGGCGATGCCTCCTGCAAGGACAGGCAAGCACCGTGTTGCTCTCAGGAGAGCGCCCTTTTCCTAACCACGGGGGGCACTGCAGCACTGAAGACTGACAGCAGCCCTCTGCTTTCCGGCAGCTTTGAGGCTGGGGCTGCCCTTTGTTGCTGAGAATGGCCACTGTTCGCAGAGCTTCCGAATCCGAAACTTCAAAACTGCCCTAGTGCGTTTAGTTGCAGGCGAGCGAAAAGAGACCGAAGGAGCACTCTGGCACTTCCCCGGTTTCATCTCCAAGCAGGGAGTTGTGCAGTGTGTGAGGAGTCTACGGGACTTCAGGCTCCAGGAAGGTTACGTGTCCTCGCGCCGTCTCTAAGCGTAGGAGAGTTCAGGGGAAGCTCTACCTCTTCGAGACAGCATGTCATGGCTAGTCTCTGCGTGGCCTAGAGAAAGGGCGGGTAAGTAAAAGGGTACCCGGAACGGACACCAGGAAAAGAGTGTTTTCCTTGCAGCTTCACGCTCTGCACTGCGTGCCCCTGGCATGGCACCGAAGGCCTGCGAGAGCTGTGTTCCGGAGGTCGCTTGAATGCTTGGGCCAGCTAGCTAGCTGGAGCAAAAGGGGAAGGTTCCCTTTCACTCTGCTTTCAAAGCGGTGATCCGGAGGCACTCGAGAGCCTAATGCTGCGCAGTCGCCCAGAATGGGGGATCCTGTGCGCAGCGTTCCTCTATGGGGCACGGGGAGGAGGAAAAGCACACTGGAGCTCCTGCCCCCACCTGCCCCAGAGTCAGTGCACAGCCCCTGCACTCCTCAATGCGTGGACGGGCTAGCTGAAGGATACTTGGAACCCTGTGGAGGGCTCTAGCTTTCCCTTTGGCGATGAGGGCTCTGGGATGCCTCCTGCAGGGCACAGGACACGTTCCCTTTCTCTAGGAACCCTCTCTCGTCGCTCCACACAGGCCTTCCAGAAGTGAAGCCCACACAGGCAGCCACACTCTCCCGCAGGAAACTTGGACGCTGCACGTAGCCTGCTCTCCAGCGGGGGAAAGAGGGCTTTCTTTGCTCACTAGGTCACCGGCATCAGAGTGGCGCCCTGCAGAGTCCAGGTAGTTTCTGACAGAGGCCAAGAGTCTCAAGCGGCACCCTGCCCGTCCCTGTTAAGACGCCGTACCAGGGCAATTCTGCACGGGACGGGGAGACTAGCGTGACGTACTTAGTGCCTTGGGCTAGGCCTCGCCGTCCGTACGCCTTGCCAAAAGCTAGTGGGTGCTTCAGGGGAGCAGTGTGCCTTGGCCAGGCTGCTTCGAAAGGCAACTGTCTGCTTGGCGTAGGGAGACAGCAAGCAAGGGCTCCCATTCGAAAGCCCACCGAGAGGGTTGCTTCATTGCCGCCCAGGTTCAGCGCTGGCAACCACTGGCCGTACACCTCAAAGACCTGCCGGACCTGTGTTCGGGCGGCCGTTAGCAAGCTCGGACGTCTAGCTCTGCCACGAAGGAAGCAGTGTGTCGCCTTTCTCTCCGCCTTACGAGCTGTCCTCCGGAGGCCCAAGGTCCCTGGACGTTGTGAAGTCGCCCTTGGAAGAGACGTTCGCGCTGCAGTCTTCCTCCACGGGAGGGGCCTAGGAGGCAGGAGGCCTAGGAGACCTGGAAAGCTCACTAGCGTGAAGGCCCTGCGTGGACTACGTTTTCACGGGAAATGCTGCACGCCCAAGCTTGTGCATGCAGTCCCTGGGCCTCACTATGAGCCTGCCCGGCACAGTCGTGTTCCCTTTAGCACTGGCGCCTTGGCGATGCCTCCTGCAAGGACAGGCAAGCACCGTGTTGCTCTCAGGAGAGCGCCCTTTTCCTAACCACGGGGGGCACTGCAGCACTGAAGACTGACAGCAGCCCTCTGCTTTCCGGCAGCTTTGAGGCTGGGGCTGCCCTTTGTTGCTGAGAATGGCCACTGTTCGCAGAGCTTCCGAATCCGAAACTTCAAAACTGCCCTAGTGCGTTTAGTTGCAGGCGAGCGAAAAGAGACCGAAGGAGCACTCTGGCACTTCCCCGGTTTCATCTCCAAGCAGGGAGTTGTGCAGTGTGTGAGGCGTCTACGGGACTTCAGGCTCCAGGAAGGTTACGTGTCCTCGCGCCGTCTCTAAGCGTAGGAGAGTTCAGGGGAAGCTCTACCTCTTCGAGACAGCATGTCATGGCTAGTCTCTGCGTGGCCTAGAGAAAGGGCGGGTAAGTAAAAGGGTACCCGGAACGGACACCAGGAAAAGAGTGTTTTCCTTGCAGCTTCACGCTCTGCACTGCGTGCCCCTGGCATGGCACCGAAGGCCTGCGAGAGCTGTGTTCCGGAGGTCGCTTGAATGCTTGGGCCAGCTAGCTAGCTGGAGCAAAAGGGGAAGGTTCCCTTTCACTCTGCTTTCAAAGCGGTGATCCGGAGGCACTCGAGAGCCTAATGCTGCGCAGTCGCCCAGAATGGGGGATCCTGTGCGCAGCGTTCCTCTATGGGGCACGGGGAGGAGGAAAAGCACACTGGAGCTCCTGCCCCCACCTGCCCCAGAGTCAGTGCACAGCCCCTGCACTCCTCAATGCGTGGACGGGCTAGCTGAAGGATACTTGGAACCCTGTGGAGGGCTCTAGCTTTCCCTTTGGCGATGAGGGCTCTGGGATGCCTCCTGCAGGGCACAGGACACGTTCCCTTTCTCTAGGAACCCTCTCTCGTCGCTCCACACAGGCCTTCCAGAAGTGAAGCCCACACAGGCAGCCACACTCTCCCGCAGGAAACTTGGACGCTGCACGTAGCCTGCTCTCCAGCGGGGGAAAGAGGGCTTTCTTTGCTCACTAGGTCACCGGCATCAGAGTGGCGCCCTGCAGAGTCCAGGTAGTTTCTGACAGAGGCCAAGAGTCTCAAGCGGCACCCTGCCCGTCCCTGTTAAGACGCCGTACCAGGGCAATTCTGCACGGGACGGGGAGACTAGCGTGACGTACTTAGTGCCTTGGGCTAGGCCTCGCCGTCCGTACGCCTTGCCAAAAGCTAGTGGGTGCTTCAGGGGAGCAGTGTGCCTTGGCCAGGCTGCTTCGAAAGGCAACTGTCTGCTTGGCGTAGGGAGACAGCAAGCAAGGGCTCCCATTCGAAAGCCCACCGAGAGGGTTGCTTCATTGCCGCCCAGGTTCAGCGCTGGCAACCACTGGCCGTACACCTCAAAGACCTGCCGGACCTGTGTTCGGGCGGCCGTTAGCAAGCTCGGACGTCTAGCTCTGCCACGAAGGAAGCAGTGTGTCGCCTTTCTCTCCGCCTTACGAGCTGTCCTCCGGAGGCCCAAGGTCCCTGGACGTTGTGAAGTCGCCCTTGGAAGAGACGTTCGCGCTGCAGTCTTCCTCCACGGGAGGGGCCTAGGAGGCAGGAGGCCTAGGAGACCTGGAAAGCTCACTAGCGTGAAGGCCCTGCGTGGACTACGTTTTCACGGGAAATGCTGCACGCCCAAGCTTGTGCATGCAGTCCCTGGGCCTCACTATGAGCCTGCCCGGCACAGTCGTGTTCCCTTTAGCACTGGCGCCTTGGCGATGCCTCCTGCAAGGACAGGCAAGCACCGTGTTGCTCTCAGGAGAGCGCCCTTTTCCTAACCACGGGGGGCACTGCAGCACTGAAGACTGACAGCAGCCCTCTGCTTTCCGGCAGCTTTGAGGCTGGGGCTGCCCTTTGTTGCTGAGAATGGCCACTGTTCGCAGAGCTTCCGAATCCGAAACTTCAAAACTGCCCTAGTGCGTTTAGTTGCAGGCGAGCGAAAAGAGACCGAAGGAGCACTCTGGCACTTCCCCGGTTTCATCTCCAAGCAGGGAGTTGTGCAGTGTGTGAGGCGTCTACGGGACTTCAGGCTCCAGGAAGGTTACGTGTCCTCGCGCCGTCTCTAAGCGTAGGAGAGTTCAGGGGAAGCTCTACCTCTTCGAGACAGCATGTCATGGCTAGTCTCTGCGTGGCCTAGAGAAAGGGCGGGTAAGTAAAAGGGTACCCGGAACGGACACCAGGAAAAGAGTGTTTTCCTTGCAGCTTCACGCTCTGCACTGCGTGCCCCTGGCATGGCACCGAAGGCCTGCGAGAGCTGTGTTCCGGAGGTCGCTTGAATGCTTGGGCCAGCTAGCTAGCTGGAGCAAAAGGGGAAGGTTCCCTTTCACTCTGCTTTCAAAGCGGTGATCCGGAGGCACTCGAGAGCCTAATGCTGCGCAGTCGCCCAGAATGGGGGATCCTGTGCGCAGCGTTCCTCTATGGGGCACGGGGAGGAGGAAAAGCACACTGGAGCTCCTGCCCCCACCTGCCCCAGAGTCAGTGCACAGCCCCTGCACTCCTCAATGCGTGGACGGGCTAGCTGAAGGATACTTGGAACCCTGTGGAGGGCTCTAGCTTTCCCTTTGGCGATGAGGGCTCTGGGATGCCTCCTGCAGGGCACAGGACACGTTCCCTTTCTCTAGGAACCCTCTCTCGTCGCTCCACACAGGCCTTCCAGAAGTGAAGCCCACACAGGCAGCCACACTCTCCCGCAGGAAACTTGGACGCTGCACGTAGCCTGCTCTCCAGCGGGGGAAAGAGGGCTTTCTTTGCTCACTAGGTCACCGGCATCAGAGTGGCGCCCTGCAGAGTCCAGGTAGTTTCTGACAGAGGCCAAGAGTCTCAAGCGGCACCCTGCCCGTCCCTGTTAAGACGCCGTACCAGGGCAATTCTGCACGGGACGGGGAGACTAGCGTGACGTACTTAGTGCCTTGGGCTAGGCCTCGCCGTCCGTACGCCTTGCCAAAAGCTAGTGGGTGCTTCAGGGGAGCAGTGTGCCTTGGCCAGGCTGCTTCGAAAGGCAACTGTCTGCTTGGCGTAGGGAGACAGCAAGCAAGGGCTCCCATTCGAAAGCCCACCGAGAGGGTTGCTTCATTGCCGCCCAGGTTCAGCGCTGGCAACCACTGGCCGTACACCTCAAAGACCTGCCGGACCTGTGTTCGGGCGGCCGTTAGCAAGCTCGGACGTCTAGCTCTGCCACGAAGGAAGCAGTGTGTCGCCTTTCTCTCCGCCTTACGAGCTGCCATCCGGAGGCCCAAGGTCCCTGGACGTTGTGAAGTCGCCCTTGGCAGAGACGTTCGCGATGCAGTCTTCCTCCACGGGAGGGGCCTAGGAGGCAGGAGGCCTAGGAGACCTGGAAAGCTCACTAGCGTGAAGGCCCTGCGTGGACTACGTTTTCACGGGAAATGCTGCACGCCCAAGCTTGTGCATGCAGTCCCTGGGCCTCACTATGAGCCTGCCCGGCACAGTCGTGTTCCCTTTAGCACTGGCGCCTTGGCGATGCCTCCTGCAAGGACAGGCAAGCACCGTGTTGCTCTCAGGAGAGCGCCCTTTTCCTAACCACGGGGGGCACTGCAGCACTGAAGACTGACAGCAGCCCTCTGCTTTCCGGCAGCTTTGAGGCTGGGGCTGCCCTTTGTTGCTGAGAATGGCCACTGTTCGCAGAGCTTCCGAATCCGAAACTTCAAAACTGCCCTAGTGCGTTTAGTTGCAGGCGAGCGAAAAGAGACCGAAGGAGCACTCTGGCACTTCCCCGGTTTCATCTCCAAGCAGGGAGTTGTGCAGTGTGTGAGGAGTCTACGGGACTTCAGGCTCCAGGAAGGTTACGTGTCCTCGCGCCGTCTCTAAGCGTAGGAGAGTTCAGGGGAAGCTCTACCTCTTCGAGACAGCATGTCATGGCTAGTCTCTGCGTGGCCTAGAGAAAGGGCGGGTAAGTAAAAGGGTACCCGGAACGGACACCAGGAAAAGAGTGTTTTCCTTGCAGCTTCACGCTCTGCACTGCGTGCCCCTGGCATGGCACCGAAGGCCTGCGAGAGCTGTGTTCCGGAGGTCGCTTGAATGCTTGGGCCAGCTAGCTAGCTGGAGCAAAAGGGGAAGGTTCCCTTTCACTCTGCTTTCAAAGCGGTGATCCGGAGGCACTCGAGAGCCTAATGCTGCGCAGTCGCCCAGAATGGGGGATCCTGTGCGCAGCGTTCCTCTATGGGGCACGGGGAGGAGGAAAAGCACACTGGAGCTCCTGCCCCCACCTGCCCCAGAGTCAGTGCACAGCCCCTGCACTCCTCAATGCGTGGACGGGCTAGCTGAAGGATACTTGGAACCCTGTGGAGGGCTCTAGCTTTCCCTTTGGCGATGAGGGCTCTGGGATGCCTCCTGCAGGGCACAGGACACGTTCCCTTTCTCTAGGAACCCTCTCTCGTCGCTCCACACAGGCCTTCCAGAAGTGAAGCCCACACAGGCAGCCACACTCTCCCGCAGGAAACTTGGACGCTGCACGTAGCCTGCTCTCCAGCGGGGGAAAGAGGGCTTTCTTTGCTCACTAGGTCACCGGCATCAGAGTGGCGCCCTGCAGAGTCCAGGTAGTTTCTGACAGAGGCCAAGAGTCTCAAGCGGCACCCTGCCCGTCCCTGTTAAGACGCCGTACCAGGGCAATTCTGCACGGGACGGGGAGACTAGCGTGACGTACTTAGTGCCTTGGGCTAGGCCTCGCCGTCCGTACGCCTTGCCAAAAGCTAGTGGGTGCTTCAGGGGAGCAGTGTGCCTTGGCCAGGCTGCTTCGAAAGGCAACTGTCTGCTTGGCGTAGGGAGACAGCAAGCAAGGGCTCCCATTCGAAAGCCCACCGAGAGGGTTGCTTCATTGCCGCCCAGGTTCAGCGCTGGCAACCACTGGCCGTACACCTCAAAGACCTGCCGGACCTGTGTTCGGGCGGCCGTTAGCAAGCTCGGACGTCTAGCTCTGCCACGAAGGAAGCAGTGTGTCGCCTTTCTCTCCGCCTTACGAGCTGTCCTCCGGAGGCCCAAGGTCCCTGGACGTTGTGAAGTCGCCCTTGGCAGAGACGTTCGCGATGCAGTCTTCCTCCACGGGAGGGGCCTAGGAGGCAGGAGGCCTAGGAGACCTGGAAAGCTCACTAGCGTGAAGGCCCTGCGTGGACTACGTTTTCACGGGAAATGCTGCACGCCCAAGCTTGTGCATGCAGTCCCTGGGCCTCACTATGAGCCTGCCCGGCACAGTCGTGTTCCCTTTAGCACTGGCGCCTTGGCGATGCCTCCTGCAAGGACAGGCAAGCACCGTGTTGCTCTCAGGAGAGCGCCCTTTTCCTAACCACGGGGGGCACTGCAGCACTGAAGACTGACAGCAGCCCTCTGCTTTCCGGCAGCTTTGAGGCTGGGGCTGCCCTTTGTTGCTGAGAATGGCCACTGTTCGCAGAGCTTCCGAATCCGAAACTTCAAAACTGCCCTAGTGCGTTTAGTTGCAGGCGAGCGAAAAGAGACCGAAGGAGCACTCTGGCACTTCCCCGGTTTCATCTCCAAGCAGGGAGTTGTGCAGTGTGTGAGGAGTCTACGGGACTTCAGGCTCCAGGAAGGTTACGTGTCCTCGCGCCGTCTCTAAGCGTAGGAGAGTTCAGGGGAAGCTCTACCTCTTCGAGACAGCATGTCATGGCTAGTCTCTGCGTGGCCTAGAGAAAGGGCGGGTAAGTAAAAGGGTACCCGGAACGGACACCAGGAAAAGAGTGTTTTCCTTGCAGCTTCACGCTCTGCACTGCGTGCCCCTGGCATGGCACCGAAGGCCTGCGAGAGCTGTGTTCCGGAGGTCGCTTGAATGCTTGGGCCAGCTAGCTAGCTGGAGCAAAAGGGGAAGGTTCCCTTTCACTCTGCTTTCAAAGCGGTGATCCGGAGGCACTCGAGAGCCTAATGCTGCGCAGTCGCCCAGAATGGGGGATCCTGTGCGCAGCGTTCCTCTATGGGGCACGGGGAGGAGGAAAAGCACACTGGAGCTCCTGCCCCCACCTGCCCCAGAGTCAGTGCACAGCCCCTGCACTCCTCAATGCGTGGACGGGCTAGCTGAAGGATACTTGGAACCCTGTGGAGGGCTCTAGCTTTCCCTTTGGCGATGAGGGCTCTGGGATGCCTCCTGCAGGGCACAGGACACGTTCCCTTTCTCTAGGAACCCTCTCTCGTCGCTCCACACAGGCCTTCCAGAAGTGAAGCCCACACAGGCAGCCACACTCTCCCGCAGGAAACTTGGACGCTGCACGTAGCCTGCTCTCCAGCGGGGGAAAGAGGGCTTTCTTTGCTCACTAGGTCACCGGCATCAGAGTGGCGCCCTGCAGAGTCCAGGTAGTTTCTGACAGAGGCCAAGAGTCTCAAGCGGCACCCTGCCCGTCCCTGTTAAGACGCCGTACCAGGGCAATTCTGCACGGGACGGGGAGACTAGCGTGACGTACTTAGTGCCTTGGGCTAGGCCTCGCCGTCCGTACGCCTTGCCAAAAGCTAGTGGGTGCTTCAGGGGAGCAGTGTGCCTTGGCCAGGCTGCTTCGAAAGGCAACTGTCTGCTTGGCGTAGGGAGACAGCAAGCAAGGGCTCCCATTCGAAAGCCCACCGAGAGGGTTGCTTCATTGCCGCCCAGGTTCAGCGCTGGCAACCACTGGCCGTACACCTCAAAGACCTGCCGGACCTGTGTTCGGGCGGCCGTTAGCAAGCTCGGACGTCTAGCTCTGCCACGAAGGAAGCAGTGTGTCGCCTTTCTCTCCGCCTTACGAGCTGTCCTCCGGAGGCCCAAGGTCCCTGGACGTTGTGAAGTCGCCCTTGGAAGAGACGTTCGCGATGCAGTCTTCCTCCACGGGAGGGGCCTAGGAGGCAGGAGGCCTAGGAGACCTGGAAAGCTCACTAGCGTGAAGGCCCTGCGTGGACTACGTTTTCACGGGAAATGCTGCACGCCCAAGCTTGTGCATGCAGTCCCTGGGCCTCACTATGAGCCTGCCCGGCACAGTCGTGTTCCCTTTAGCACTGGCGCCTTGGCGATGCCTCCTGCAAGGACAGGCAAGCACCGTGTTGCTCTCAGGAGAGCGCCCTTTTCCTAACCACGGGGGGCACTGCAGCACTGAAGACTGACAGCAGCCCTCTGCTTTCCGGCAGCTTTGAGGCTGGGGCTGCCCTTTGTTGCTGAGAATGGCCACTGTTCGCAGAGCTTCCGAATCCGAAACTTCAAAACTGCCCTAGTGCGTTTAGTTGCAGGCGAGCGAAAAGAGACCGAAGGAGCACTCTGGCACTTCCCCGGTTTCATCTCCAAGCAGGGAGTTGTGCAGTGTGTGAGGAGTCTACGGGACTTCAGGCTCCAGGAAGGTTACGTGTCCTCGCGCCGTCTCTAAGCGTAGGAGAGTTCAGGGGAAGCTCTACCTCTTCGAGACAGCATGTCATGGCTAGTCTCTGCGTGGCCTAGAGAAAGGGCGGGTAAGTAAAAGGGTACCCGGAACGGACACCAGGAAAAGAGTGTTTTCCTTGCAGCTTCACGCTCTGCACTGCGTGCCCCTGGCATGGCACCGAAGGCCTGCGAGAGCTGTGTTCCGGAGGTCGCTTGAATGCTTGGGCCAGCTAGCTAGCTGGAGCAAAAGGGGAAGGTTCCCTTTCACTCTGCTTTCAAAGCGGTGATCCGGAGGCACTCGAGAGCCTAATGCTGCGCAGTCGCCCAGAATGGGGGATCCTGTGCGCAGCGTTCCTCTATGGGGCACGGGGAGGAGGAAAAGCACACTGGAGCTCCTGCCCCCACCTGCCCCAGAGTCAGTGCACAGCCCCTGCACTCCTCAATGCGTGGACGGGCTAGCTGAAGGATACTTGGAACCCTGTGGAGGGCTCTAGCTTTCCCTTTGGCGATGAGGGCTCTGGGATGCCTCCTGCAGGGCACAGGACACGTTCCCTTTCTCTAGGAACCCTCTCTCGTCGCTCCACACAGGCCTTCCAGAAGTGAAGCCCACACAGGCAGCCACACTCTCCCGCAGGAAACTTGGACGCTGCACGTAGCCTGCTCTCCAGCGGGGGAAAGAGGGCTTTCTTTGCTCACTAGGTCACCGGCATCAGAGTGGCGCCCTGCAGAGTCCAGGTAGTTTCTGACAGAGGCCAAGAGTCTCAAGCGGCACCCTGCCCGTCCCTGTTAAGACGCCGTACCAGGGCAATTCTGCACGGGACGGGGAGACTAGCGTGACGTACTTAGTGCCTTGGGCTAGGCCTCGCCGTCCGTACGCCTTGCCAAAAGCTAGTGGGTGCTTCAGGGGAGCAGTGTGCCTTGGCCAGGCTGCTTCGAAAGGCAACTGTCTGCTTGGCGTAGGGAGACAGCAAGCAAGGGCTCCCATTCGAAAGCCCACCGAGAGGGTTGCTTCATTGCCGCCCAGGTTCAGCGCTGGCAACCACTGGCCGTACACCTCAAAGACCTGCCGGACCTGTGTTCGGGCGGCCGTTAGCAAGCTCGGACGTCTAGCTCTGCCACGAAGGAAGCAGTGTGTCGCCTTTCTCTCCGCCTTACGAGCTGTCCTCCGGAGGCCCAAGGTCCCTGGACGTTGTGAAGTCGCCCTTGGAAGAGACGTTCGCGATGCAGTCTTCCTCCACGGGAGGGGCCTAGGAGGCAGGAGGCCTAGGAGACCTGGAAAGCTCACTAGCGTGAAGGCCCTGCGTGGACTACGTTTTCACGGGAAATGCTGCACGCCCAAGCTTGTGCATGCAGTCCCTGGGCCTCACTATGAGCCTGCCCGGCACAGTCGTGTTCCCTTTAGCACTGGCGCCTTGGCGATGCCTCCTGCAAGGACAGGCAAGCACCGTGTTGCTCTCAGGAGAGCGCCCTTTTCCTAACCACGGGGGGCACTGCAGCACTGAAGACTGACAGCAGCCCTCTGCTTTCCGGCAGCTTTGAGGCTGGGGCTGCCCTTTGTTGCTGAGAATGGCCACTGTTCGCAGAGCTTCCGAATCCGAAACTTCAAAACTGCCCTAGTGCGTTTAGTTGCAGGCGAGCGAAAAGAGACCGAAGGAGCACTCTGGCACTTCCCCGGTTTCATCTCCAAGCAGGGAGTTGTGCAGTGTGTGAGGAGTCTACGGGACTTCAGGCTCCAGGAAGGTTACGTGTCCTCGCGCCGTCTCTAAGCGTAGGAGAGTTCAGGGGAAGCTCTACCTCTTCGAGACAGCATGTCATGGCTAGTCTCTGCGTGGCCTAGAGAAAGGGCGGGTAAGTAAAAGGGTACCCGGAACGGACACCAGGAAAAGAGTGTTTTCCTTGCAGCTTCACGCTCTGCACTGCGTGCCCCTGGCATGGCACCGAAGGCCTGCGAGAGCTGTGTTCCGGAGGTCGCTTGAATGCTTGGGCCAGCTAGCTAGCTGGAGCAAAAGGGGAAGGTTCCCTTTCACTCTGCTTTCAAAGCGGTGATCCGGAGGCACTCGAGAGCCTAATGCTGCGCAGTCGCCCAGAATGGGGGATCCTGTGCGCAGCGTTCCTCTATGGGGCACGGGGAGGAGGAAAAGCACACTGGAGCTCCTGCCCCCACCTGCCCCAGAGTCAGTGCACAGCCCCTGCACTCCTCAATGCGTGGACGGGCTAGCTGAAGGATACTTGGAACCCTGTGGAGGGCTCTAGCTTTCCCTTTGGCGATGAGGGCTCTGGGATGCCTCCTGCAGGGCACAGGACACGTTCCCTTTCTCTAGGAACCCTCTCTCGTCGCTCCACACAGGCCTTCCAGAAGTGAAGCCCACACAGGCAGCCACACTCTCCCGCAGGAAACTTGGACGCTGCACGTAGCCTGCTCTCCAGCGGGGGAAAGAGGGCTTTCTTTGCTCACTAGGTCACCGGCATCAGAGTGGCGCCCTGCAGAGTCCAGGTAGTTTCTGACAGAGGCCAAGAGTCTCAAGCGGCACCCTGCCCGTCCCTGTTAAGACGCCGTACCAGGGCAATTCTGCACGGGACGGGGAGACTAGCGTGACGTACTTAGTGCCTTGGGCTAGGCCTCGCCGTCCGTACGCCTTGCCAAAAGCTAGTGGGTGCTTCAGGGGAGCAGTGTGCCTTGGCCAGGCTGCTTCGAAAGGCAACTGTCTGCTTGGCGTAGGGAGACAGCAAGCAAGGGCTCCCATTCGAAAGCCCACCGAGAGGGTTGCTTCATTGCCGCCCAGGTTCAGCGCTGGCAACCACTGGCCGTACACCTCAAAGACCTGCCGGACCTGTGTTCGGGCGGCCGTTAGCAAGCTCGGACGTCTAGCTCTGCCACGAAGGAAGCAGTGTGTCGCCTTTCTCTCCGCCTTACGAGCTGTCCTCCGGAGGCCCAAGGTCCCTGGACGTTGTGAAGTCGCCCTTGGAAGAGACGTTCGCGATGCAGTCTTCCTCCACGGGAGGGGCCTAGGAGGCAGGAGGCCTAGGAGACCTGGAAAGCTCACTAGCGTGAAGGCCCTGCGTGGACTACGTTTTCACGGGAAATGCTGCACGCCCAAGCTTGTGCATGCAGTCCCTGGGCCTCACTATGAGCCTGCCCGGCACAGTCGTGTTCCCTTTAGCACTGGCGCCTTGGCGATGCCTCCTGCAAGGACAGGCAAGCACCGTGTTGCTCTCAGGAGAGCGCCCTTTTCCTAACCACGGGGGGCACTGCAGCACTGAAGACTGACAGCAGCCCTCTGCTTTCCGGCAGCTTTGAGGCTGGGGCTGCCCTTTGTTGCTGAGAATGGCCACTGTTCGCAGAGCTTCCGAATCCGAAACTTCAAAACTGCCCTAGTGCGTTTAGTTGCAGGCGAGCGAAAAGAGACCGAAGGAGCACTCTGGCACTTCCCCGGTTTCATCTCCAAGCAGGGAGTTGTGCAGTGTGTGAGGAGTCTACGGGACTTCAGGCTCCAGGAAGGTTACGTGTCCTCGCGCCGTCTCTAAGCGTAGGAGAGTTCAGGGGAAGCTCTACCTCTTCGAGACAGCATGTCATGGCTAGTCTCTGCGTGGCCTAGAGAAAGGGCGGGTAAGTAAAAGGGTACCCGGAACGGACACCAGGAAAAGAGTGTTTTCCTTGCAGCTTCACGCTCTGCACTGCGTGCCCCTGGCATGGCACCGAAGGCCTGCGAGAGCTGTGTTCCGGAGGTCGCTTGAATGCTTGGGCCAGCTAGCTAGCTGGAGCAAAAGGGGAAGGTTCCCTTTCACTCTGCTTTCAAAGCGGTGATCCGGAGGCACTCGAGAGCCTAATGCTGCGCAGTCGCCCAGAATGGGGGATCCTGTGCGCAGCGTTCCTCTATGGGGCACGGGGAGGAGGAAAAGCACACTGGAGCTCCTGCCCCCACCTGCCCCAGAGTCAGTGCACAGCCCCTGCACTCCTCAATGCGTGGACGGGCTAGCTGAAGGATACTTGGAACCCTGTGGAGGGCTCTAGCTTTCCCTTTGGCGATGAGGGCTCTGGGATGCCTCCTGCAGGGCACAGGACACGTTCCCTTTCTCTAGGAACCCTCTCTCGTCGCTCCACACAGGCCTTCCAGAAGTGAAGCCCACACAGGCAGCCACACTCTCCCGCAGGAAACTTGGACGCTGCACGTAGCCTGCTCTCCAGCGGGGGAAAGAGGGCTTTCTTTGCTCACTAGGTCACCGGCATCAGAGTGGCGCCCTGCAGAGTCCAGGTAGTTTCTGACAGAGGCCAAGAGTCTCAAGCGGCACCCTGCCCGTCCCTGTTAAGACGCCGTACCAGGGCAATTCTGCACGGGACGGGGAGACTAGCGTGACGTACTTAGTGCCTTGGGCTAGGCCTCGCCGTCCGTACGCCTTGCCAAAAGCTAGTGGGTGCTTCAGGGGAGCAGTGTGCCTTGGCCAGGCTGCTTCGAAAGGCAACTGTCTGCTTGGCGTAGGGAGACAGCAAGCAAGGGCTCCCATTCGAAAGCCCACCGAGAGGGTTGCTTCATTGCCGCCCAGGTTCAGCGCTGGCAACCACTGGCCGTACACCTCAAAGACCTGCCGGACCTGTGTTCGGGCGGCCGTTAGCAAGCTCGGACGTCTAGCTCTGCCACGAAGGAAGCAGTGTGTCGCCTTTCTCTCCGCCTTACGAGCTGTCCTCCGGAGGCCCAAGGTCCCTGGACGTTGTGAAGTCGCCCTTGGAAGAGACGTTCGCGATGCAGTCTTCCTCCACGGGAGGGGCCTAGGAGGCAGGAGGCCTAGGAGACCTGGAAAGCTCACTAGCGTGAAGGCCCTGCGTGGACTACGTTTTCACGGGAAATGCTGCACGCCCAAGCTTGTGCATGCAGTCCCTGGGCCTCACTATGAGCCTGCCCGGCACAGTCGTGTTCCCTTTAGCACTGGCGCCTTGGCGATGCCTCCTGCAAGGACAGGCAAGCACCGTGTTGCTCTCAGGAGAGCGCCCTTTTCCTAACCACGGGGGGCACTGCAGCACTGAAGACTGACAGCAGCCCTCTGCTTTCCGGCAGCTTTGAGGCTGGGGCTGCCCTTTGTTGCTGAGAATGGCCACTGTTCGCAGAGCTTCCGAATCCGAAACTTCAAAACTGCCCTAGTGCGTTTAGTTGCAGGCGAGCGAAAAGAGACCGAAGGAGCACTCTGGCACTTCCCCGGTTTCATCTCCAAGCAGGGAGTTGTGCAGTGTGTGAGGAGTCTACGGGACTTCAGGCTCCAGGAAGGTTACGTGTCCTCGCGCCGTCTCTAAGCGTAGGAGAGTTCAGGGGAAGCTCTACCTCTTCGAGACAGCATGTCATGGCTAGTCTCTGCGTGGCCTAGAGAAAGGGCGGGTAAGTAAAAGGGTACCCGGAACGGACACCAGGAAAAGAGTGTTTTCCTTGCAGCTTCACGCTCTGCACTGCGTGCCCCTGGCATGGCACCGAAGGCCTGCGAGAGCTGTGTTCCGGAGGTCGCTTGAATGCTTGGGCCAGCTAGCTAGCTGGAGCAAAAGGGGAAGGTTCCCTTTCACTCTGCTTTCAAAGCGGTGATCCGGAGGCACTCGAGAGCCTAATGCTGCGCAGTCGCCCAGAATGGGGGATCCTGTGCGCAGCGTTCCTCTATGGGGCACGGGGAGGAGGAAAAGCACACTGGAGCTCCTGCCCCCACCTGCCCCAGAGTCAGTGCACAGCCCCTGCACTCCTCAATGCGTGGACGGGCTAGCTGAAGGATACTTGGAACCCTGTGGAGGGCTCTAGCTTTCCCTTTGGCGATGAGGGCTCTGGGATGCCTCCTGCAGGGCACAGGACACGTTCCCTTTCTCTAGGAACCCTCTCTCGTCGCTCCACACAGGCCTTCCAGAAGTGAAGCCCACACAGGCAGCCACACTCTCCCGCAGGAAACTTGGACGCTGCACGTAGCCTGCTCTCCAGCGGGGGAAAGAGGGCTTTCTTTGCTCACTAGGTCACCGGCATCAGAGTGGCGCCCTGCAGAGTCCAGGTAGTTTCTGACAGAGGCCAAGAGTCTCAAGCGGCACCCTGCCCGTCCCTGTTAAGACGCCGTACCAGGGCAATTCTGCACGGGACGGGGAGACTAGCGTGACGTACTTAGTGCCTTGGGCTAGGCCTCGCCGTCCGTACGCCTTGCCAAAAGCTAGTGGGTGCTTCAGGGGAGCAGTGTGCCTTGGCCAGGCTGCTTCGAAAGGCAACTGTCTGCTTGGCGTAGGGAGACAGCAAGCAAGGGCTCCCATTCGAAAGCCCACCGAGAGGGTTGCTTCATTGCCGCCCAGGTTCAGCGCTGGCAACCACTGGCCGTACACCTCAAAGACCTGCCGGACCTGTGTTCGGGCGGCCGTTAGCAAGCTCGGACGTCTAGCTCTGCCACGAAGGAAGCAGTGTGTCGCCTTTCTCTCCGCCTTACGAGCTGTCCTCCGGAGGCCCAAGGTCCCTGGACGTTGTGAAGTCGCCCTTGGAAGAGACGTTCGCGCTGCAGTCTTCCTCCACGGGAGGGGCCTAGGAGGCAGGAGGCCTAGGAGACCTGGAAAGCTCACTAGCGTGAAGGCCCTGCGTGGACTACGTTTTCACGGGAAATGCTGCACGCCCAAGCTTGTGCATGCAGTCCCTGGGCCTCACTATGAGCCTGCCCGGCACAGTCGTGTTCCCTTTAGCACTGGCGCCTTGGCGATGCCTCCTGCAAGGACAGGCAAGCACCGTGTTGCTCTCAGGAGAGCGCCCTTTTCCTAACCACGGGGGGCACTGCAGCACTGAAGACTGACAGCAGCCCTCTGCTTTCCGGCAGCTTTGAGGCTGGGGCTGCCCTTTGTTGCTGAGAATGGCCACTGTTCGCAGAGCTTCCGAATCCGAAACTTCAAAACTGCCCTAGTGCGTTTAGTTGCAGGCGAGCGAAAAGAGACCGAAGGAGCACTCTGGCACTTCCCCGGTTTCATCTCCAAGCAGGGAGTTGTGCAGTGTGTGAGGAGTCTACGGGACTTCAGGCTCCAGGAAGGTTACGTGTCCTCGCGCCGTCTCTAAGCGTAGGAGAGTTCAGGGGAAGCTCTACCTCTTCGAGACAGCATGTCATGGCTAGTCTCTGCGTGGCCTAGAGAAAGGGCGGGTAAGTAAAAGGGTACCCGGAACGGACACCAGGAAAAGAGTGTTTTCCTTGCAGCTTCACGCTCTGCACTGCGTGCCCCTGGCATGGCACCGAAGGCCTGCGAGAGCTGTGTTCCGGAGGTCGCTTGAATGCTTGGGCCAGCTAGCTAGCTGGAGCAAAAGGGGAAGGTTCCCTTTCACTCTGCTTTCAAAGCGGTGATCCGGAGGCACTCGAGAGCCTAATGCTGCGCAGTCGCCCAGAATGGGGGATCCTGTGCGCAGCGTTCCTCTATGGGGCACGGGGAGGAGGAAAAGCACACTGGAGCTCCTGCCCCCACCTGCCCCAGAGTCAGTGCACAGCCCCTGCACTCCTCAATGCGTGGACGGGCTAGCTGAAGGATACTTGGAACCCTGTGGAGGGCTCTAGCTTTCCCTTTGGCGATGAGGGCTCTGGGATGCCTCCTGCAGGGCACAGGACACGTTCCCTTTCTCTAGGAACCCTCTCTCGTCGCTCCACACAGGCCTTCCAGAAGTGAAGCCCACACAGGCAGCCACACTCTCCCGCAGGAAACTTGGACGCTGCACGTAGCCTGCTCTCCAGCGGGGGAAAGAGGGCTTTCTTTGCTCACTAGGTCACCGGCATCAGAGTGGCGCCCTGCAGAGTCCAGGTAGTTTCTGACAGAGGCCAAGAGTCTCAAGCGGCACCCTGCCCGTCCCTGTTAAGACGCCGTACCAGGGCAATTCTGCACGGGACGGGGAGACTAGCGTGACGTACTTAGTGCCTTGGGCTAGGCCTCGCCGTCCGTACGCCTTGCCAAAAGCTAGTGGGTGCTTCAGGGGAGCAGTGTGCCTTGGCCAGGCTGCTTCGAAAGGCAACTGTCTGCTTGGCGTAGGGAGACAGCAAGCAAGGGCTCCCATTCGAAAGCCCACCGAGAGGGTTGCTTCATTGCCGCCCAGGTTCAGCGCTGGCAACCACTGGCCGTACACCTCAAAGACCTGCCGGACCTGTGTTCGGGCGGCCGTTAGCAAGCTCGGACGTCTAGCTCTGCCACGAAGGAAGCAGTGTGTCGCCTTTCTCTCCGCCTTACGAGCTGCCCTCCGGAGGCCCAAGGTCCCTGGACGTTGTGAAGTCGCCCTTGGAAGAGACGTTCGCGCTGCAGTCTTCCTCCACGGGAGGGGCCTAGGAGGCAGGAGGCCTAGGAGACCTGGAAAGCTCACTAGCGTGAAGGCCCTGCGTGGACTACGTTTTCACGGGAAATGCTGCACGCCCAAGCTTGTGCATGCAGTCCCTGGGCCTCACTATGAGCCTGCCCGGCACAGTCGTGTTCCCTTTAGCACTGGCGCCTTGGCGATGCCTCCTGCAAGGACAGGCAAGCACCGTGTTGCTCTCAGGAGAGCGCCCTTTTCCTAACCACGGGGGGCACTGCAGCACTGAAGACTGACAGCAGCCCTCTGCTTTCCGGCAGCTTTGAGGCTGGGGCTGCCCTTTGTTGCTGAGAATGGCCACTGTTCGCAGAGCTTCCGAATCCGAAACTTCAAAACTGCCCTAGTGCGTTTAGTTGCAGGCGAGCGAAAAGAGACCGAAGGAGCACTCTGGCACTTCCCCGGTTTCATCTCCAAGCAGGGAGTTGTGCAGTGTGTGAGGAGTCTACGGGACTTCAGGCTCCAGGAAGGTTACGTGTCCTCGCGCCGTCTCTAAGCGTAGGAGAGTTCAGGGGAAGCTCTACCTCTTCGAGACAGCATGTCATGGCTAGTCTCTGCGTGGCCTAGAGAAAGGGCGGGTAAGTAAAAGGGTACCCGGAACGGACACCAGGAAAAGAGTGTTTTCCTTGCAGCTTCACGCTCTGCACTGCGTGCCCCTGGCATGGCACCGAAGGCCTGCGAGAGCTGTGTTCCGGAGGTCGCTTGAATGCTTGGGCCAGCTAGCTAGCTGGAGCAAAAGGGGAAGGTTCCCTTTCACTCTGCTTTCAAAGCGGTGATCCGGAGGCACTCGAGAGCCTAATGCTGCGCAGTCGTCCAGAATGGGGGATCCTGTGCGCAGCGTTCCTCTATGGGGCACGGGGAGGAGGAAAAGCACACTGGAGCTCCTGCCCCCACCTGCCCCAGAGTCAGTGCACAGCCCCTGCACTCCTCAATGCGTGGACGGGCTAGCTGAAGGATACTTGGAACCCTGTGGAGGGCTCTAGCTTTCCCTTTGGCGATGAGGGCTCTGGGATGCCTCCTGCAGGGCACAGGACACGTTCCCTTTCTCTAGGAACCCTCTCTCGTCGCTCCACACAGGCCTTCCAGAAGTGAAGCCCACACAGGCAGCCACACTCTCCCGCAGGAAACTTGGACGCTGCACGTAGCCTGCTCTCCAGCGGGGGAAAGAGGGCTTTCTTTGCTCACTAGGTCACCGGCATCAGAGTGGCGCCCTGCAGAGTCCAGGTAGTTTCTGACAGAGGCCAAGAGTCTCAAGCGGCACCCTGCCCGTCCCTGTTAAGACGCCGTACCAGGGCAATTCTGCACGGGACGGGGAGACTAGCGTGACGTACTTAGTGCCTTGGGCTAGGCCTCGCCGTCCGTACGCCTTGCCAAAAGCTAGTGGGTGCTTCAGGGGAGCAGTGTGCCTTGGCCAGGCTGCTTCGAAAGGCAACTGTCTGCTTGGCGTAGGGAGACAGCAAGCAAGGGCTCCCATTCGAAAGCCCACCGAGAGGGTTGCTTCATTGCCGCCCAGGTTCAGCGCTGGCAACCACTGGCCGTACACCTCAAAGACCTGCCGGACCTGTGTTCGGGCGGCCGTTAGCAAGCTCGGACGTCTAGCTCTGCCACGAAGGAAGCAGTGTGTCGCCTTTCTCTCCGCCTTACGAGCTGTCCTCCGGAGGCCCAAGGTCCCTGGACGTTGTGAAGTCGCCCTTGGAAGAGACGTTCGCGATGCAGTCTTCCTCCACGGGAGGGGCCTAGGAGGCAGGAGGCCTAGGAGACCTGGAAAGCTCACTAGCGTGAAGGCCCTGCGTGGACTACGTTTTCACGGGAAATGCTGCACGCCCAAGCTTGTGCATGCAGTCCCTGGGCCTCACTATGAGCCTGCCCGGCACAGTCGTGTTCCCTTTAGCACTGGCGCCTTGGCGATGCCTCCTGCAAGGACAGGCAAGCACCGTGTTGCTCTCAGGAGAGCGCCCTTTTCCTAACCACGGGGGGCACTGCAGCACTGAAGACTGACAGCAGCCCTCTGCTTTCCGGCAGCTTTGAGGCTGGGGCTGCCCTTTGTTGCTGAGAATGGCCACTGTTCGCAGAGCTTCCGAATCCGAAACTTCAAAACTGCCCTAGTGCGTTTAGTTGCAGGCGAGCGAAAAGAGACCGAAGGAGCACTCTGGCACTTCCCCGGTTTCATCTCCAAGCAGGGAGTTGTGCAGTGTGTGAGGAGTCTACGGGACTTCAGGCTCCAGGAAGGTTACGTGTCCTCGCGCCGTCTCTAAGCGTAGGAGAGTTCAGGGGAAGCTCTACCTCTTCGAGACAGCATGTCATGGCTAGTCTCTGCGTGGCCTAGAGAAAGGGCGGGTAAGTAAAAGGGTACCCGGAACGGACACCAGGAAAAGAGTGTTTTCCTTGCAGCTTCACGCTCTGCACTGCGTGCCCCTGGCATGGCACCGAAGGCCTGCGAGAGCTGTGTTCCGGAGGTCGCTTGAATGCTTGGGCCAGCTAGCTAGCTGGAGCAAAAGGGGAAGGTTCCCTTTCACTCTGCTTTCAAAGCGGTGATCCGGAGGCACTCGAGAGCCTAATGCTGCGCAGTCGCCCAGAATGGGGGATCCTGTGCGCAGCGTTCCTCTATGGGGCACGGGGAGGAGGAAAAGCACACTGGAGCTCCTGCCCCCACCTGCCCCAGAGTCAGTGCACAGCCCCTGCACTCCTCAATGCGTGGACGGGCTAGCTGAAGGATACTTGGAACCCTGTGGAGGGCTCTAGCTTTCCCTTTGGCGATGAGGGCTCTGGGATGCCTCCTGCAGGGCACAGGACACGTTCCCTTTCTCTAGGAACCCTCTCTCGTCGCTCCACACAGGCCTTCCAGAAGTGAAGCCCACACAGGCAGCCACACTCTCCCGCAGGAAACTTGGACGCTGCACGTAGCCTGCTCTCCAGCGGGGGAAAGAGGGCTTTCTTTGCTCACTAGGTCACCGGCATCAGAGTGGCGCCCTGCAGAGTCCAGGTAGTTTCTGACAGAGGCCAAGAGTCTCAAGCGGCACCCTGCCCGTCCCTGTTAAGACGCCGTACCAGGGCAATTCTGCACGGGACGGGGAGACTAGCGTGACGTACTTAGTGCCTTGGGCTAGGCCTCGCCGTCCGTACGCCTTGCCAAAAGCTAGTGGGTGCTTCAGGGGAGCAGTGTGCCTTGGCCAGGCTGCTTCGAAAGGCAACTGTCTGCTTGGCGTAGGGAGACAGCAAGCAAGGGCTCCCATTCGAAAGCCCACCGAGAGGGTTGCTTCATTGCCGCCCAGGTTCAGCGCTGGCAACCACTGGCCGTACACCTCAAAGACCTGCCGGACCTGTGTTCGGGCGGCCGTTAGCAAGCTCGGACGTCTAGCTCTGCCACGAAGGAAGCAGTGTGTCGCCTTTCTCTCCGCCTTACGAGCTGCCCTCCGGAGGCCCAAGGTCCCTGGACGTTGTGAAGTCGCCCTTGGAAGAGACGTTCGCGATGCAGTCTTCCTCCACGGGAGGGGCCTAGGAGGCAGGAGGCCTAGGAGACCTGGAAAGCTCACTAGCGTGAAGGCCCTGCGTGGACTACGTTTTCACGGGAAATGCTGCACGCCCAAGCTTGTGCATGCAGTCCCTGGGCCTCACTATGAGCCTGCCCGGCACAGTCGTGTTCCCTTTAGCACTGGCGCCTTGGCGATGCCTCCTGCAAGGACAGGCAAGCACCGTGTTGCTCTCAGGAGAGCGCCCTTTTCCTAACCACGGGGGGCACTGCAGCACTGAAGACTGACAGCAGCCCTCTGCTTTCCGGCAGCTTTGAGGCTGGGGCTGCCCTTTGTTGCTGAGAATGGCCACTGTTCGCAGAGCTTCCGAATCCGAAACTTCAAAACTGCCCTAGTGCGTTTAGTTGCAGGCGAGCGAAAAGAGACCGAAGGAGCACTCTGGCACTTCCCCGGTTTCATCTCCAAGCAGGGAGTTGTGCAGTGTGTGAGGAGTCTACGGGACTTCAGGCTCCAGGAAGGTTACGTGTCCTCGCGCCGTCTCTAAGCGTAGGAGAGTTCAGGGGAAGCTCTACCTCTTCGAGACAGCATGTCATGGCTAGTCTCTGCGTGGCCTAGAGAAAGGGCGGGTAAGTAAAAGGGTACCCGGAACGGACACCAGGAAAAGAGTGTTTTCCTTGCAGCTTCACGCTCTGCACTGCGTGCCCCTGGCATGGCACCGAAGGCCTGCGAGAGCTGTGTTCCGGAGGTCGCTTGAATGCTTGGGCCAGCTAGCTAGCTGGAGCAAAAGGGGAAGGTTCCCTTTCACTCTGCTTTCAAAGCGGTGATCCGGAGGCACTCGAGAGCCTAATGCTGCGCAGTCGCCCAGAATGGGGGATCCTGTGCGCAGCGTTCCTCTATGGGGCACGGGGAGGAGGAAAAGCACACTGGAGCTCCTGCCCCCACCTGCCCCAGAGTCAGTGCACAGCCCCTGCACTCCTCAATGCGTGGACGGGCTAGCTGAAGGATACTTGGAACCCTGTGGAGGGCTCTAGCTTTCCCTTTGGCGATGAGGGCTCTGGGATGCCTCCTGCAGGGCACAGGACACGTTCCCTTTCTCTAGGAACCCTCTCTCGTCGCTCCACACAGGCCTTCCAGAAGTGAAGCCCACACAGGCAGCCACACTCTCCCGCAGGAAACTTGGACGCTGCACGTAGCCTGCTCTCCAGCGGGGGAAAGAGGGCTTTCTTTGCTCACTAGGTCACCGGCATCAGAGTGGCGCCCTGCAGAGTCCAGGTAGTTTCTGACAGAGGCCAAGAGTCTCAAGCGGCACCCTGCCCGTCCCTGTTAAGACGCCGTACCAGGGCAATTCTGCACGGGACGGGGAGACTAGCGTGACGTACTTAGTGCCTTGGGCTAGGCCTCGCCGTCCGTACGCCTTGCCAAAAGCTAGTGGGTGCTTCAGGGGAGCAGTGTGCCTTGGCCAGGCTGCTTCGAAAGGCAACTGTCTGCTTGGCGTAGGGAGACAGCAAGCAAGGGCTCCCATTCGAAAGCCCACCGAGAGGGTTGCTTCATTGCCGCCCAGGTTCAGCGCTGGCAACCACTGGCCGTACACCTCAAAGACCTGCCGGACCTGTGTTCGGGCGGCCGTTAGCAAGCTCGGACGTCTAGCTCTGCCACGAAGGAAGCAGTGTGTCGCCTTTCTCTCCGCCTTACGAGCTGCCCTCCGGAGGCCCAAGGTCCCTGGACGTTGTGAAGTCGCCCTTGGAAGAGACGTTCGCGATGCAGTCTTCCTCCACGGGAGGGGCCTAGGAGGCAGGAGGCCTAGGAGACCTGGAAAGCTCACTAGCGTGAAGGCCCTGCGTGGACTACGTTTTCACGGGAAATGCTGCACGCCCAAGCTTGTGCATGCAGTCCCTGGGCCTCACTATGAGCCTGCCCGGCACAGTCGTGTTCCCTTTAGCACTGGCGCCTTGGCGATGCCTCCTGCAAGGACAGGCAAGCACCGTGTTGCTCTCAGGAGAGCGCCCTTTTCCTAACCACGGGGGGCACTGCAGCACTGAAGACTGACAGCAGCCCTCTGCTTTCCGGCAGCTTTGAGGCTGGGGCTGCCCTTTGTTGCTGAGAATGGCCACTGTTCGCAGAGCTTCCGAATCCGAAACTTCAAAACTGCCCTAGTGCGTTTAGTTGCAGGCGAGCGAAAAGAGACCGAAGGAGCACTCTGGCACTTCCCCGGTTTCATCTCCAAGCAGGGAGTTGTGCAGTGTGTGAGGAGTCTACGGGACTTCAGGCTCCAGGAAGGTTACGTGTCCTCGCGCCGTCTCTAAGCGTAGGAGAGTTCAGGGGAAGCTCTACCTCTTCGAGACAGCATGTCATGGCTAGTCTCTGCGTGGCCTAGAGAAAGGGCGGGTAAGTAAAAGGGTACCCGGAACGGACACCAGGAAAAGAGTGTTTTCCTTGCAGCTTCACGCTCTGCACTGCGTGCCCCTGGCATGGCACCGAAGGCCTGCGAGAGCTGTGTTCCGGAGGTCGCTTGAATGCTTGGGCCAGCTAGCTAGCTGGAGCAAAAGGGGAAGGTTCCCTTTCACTCTGCTTTCAAAGCGGTGATCCGGAGGCACTCGAGAGCCTAATGCTGCGCAGTCGCCCAGAATGGGGGATCCTGTGCGCAGCGTTCCTCTATGGGGCACGGGGAGGAGGAAAAGCACACTGGAGCTCCTGCCCCCACCTGCCCCAGAGTCAGTGCACAGCCCCTGCACTCCTCAATGCGTGGACGGGCTAGCTGAAGGATACTTGGAACCCTGTGGAGGGCTCTAGCTTTCCCTTTGGCGATGAGGGCTCTGGGATGCCTCCTGCAGGGCACAGGACACGTTCCCTTTCTCTAGGAACCCTCTCTCGTCGCTCCACACAGGCCTTCCAGAAGTGAAGCCCACACAGGCAGCCACACTCTCCCGCAGGAAACTTGGACGCTGCACGTAGCCTGCTCTCCAGCGGGGGAAAGAGGGCTTTCTTTGCTCACTAGGTCACCGGCATCAGAGTGGCGCCCTGCAGAGTCCAGGTAGTTTCTGACAGAGGCCAAGAGTCTCAAGCGGCACCCTGCCCGTCCCTGTTAAGACGCCGTACCAGGGCAATTCTGCACGGGACGGGGAGACTAGCGTGACGTACTTAGTGCCTTGGGCTAGGCCTCGCCGTCCGTACGCCTTGCCAAAAGCTAGTGGGTGCTTCAGGGGAGCAGTGTGCCTTGGCCAGGCTGCTTCGAAAGGCAACTGTCTGCTTGGCGTAGGGAGACAGCAAGCAAGGGCTCCCATTCGAAAGCCCACCGAGAGGGTTGCTTCATTGCCGCCCAGGTTCAGCGCTGGCAACCACTGGCCGTACACCTCAAAGACCTGCCGGACCTGTGTTCGGGCGGCCGTTAGCAAGCTCGGACGTCTAGCTCTGCCACGAAGGAAGCAGTGTGTCGCCTTTCTCTCCGCCTTACGAGCTGTCCTCCGGAGGCCCAAGGTCCCTGGACGTTGTGAAGTCGCCCTTGGAAGAGACGTTCGCGATGCAGTCTTCCTCCACGGGAGGGGCCTAGGAGGCAGGAGGCCTAGGAGACCTGGAAAGCTCACTAGCGTGAAGGCCCTGCGTGGACTACGTTTTCACGGGAAATGCTGCACGCCCAAGCTTGTGCATGCAGTCCCTGGGCCTCACTATGAGCCTGCCCGGCACAGTCGTGTTCCCTTTAGCACTGGCGCCTTGGCGATGCCTCCTGCAAGGACAGGCAAGCACCGTGTTGCTCTCAGGAGAGCGCCCTTTTCCTAACCACGGGGGGCACTGCAGCACTGAAGACTGACAGCAGCCCTCTGCTTTCCGGCAGCTTTGAGGCTGGGGCTGCCCTTTGTTGCTGAGAATGGCCACTGTTCGCAGAGCTTCCGAATCCGAAACTTCAAAACTGCCCTAGTGCGTTTAGTTGCAGGCGAGCGAAAAGAGACCGAAGGAGCACTCTGGCACTTCCCCGGTTTCATCTCCAAGCAGGGAGTTGTGCAGTGTGTGAGGAGTCTACGGGACTTCAGGCTCCAGGAAGGTTACGTGTCCTCGCGCCGTCTCTAAGCGTAGGAGAGTTCAGGGGAAGCTCTACCTCTTCGAGACAGCATGTCATGGCTAGTCTCTGCGTGGCCTAGAGAAAGGGCGGGTAAGTAAAAGGGTACCCGGAACGGACACCAGGAAAAGAGTGTTTTCCTTGCAGCTTCACGCTCTGCACTGCGTGCCCCTGGCATGGCACCGAAGGCCTGCGAGAGCTGTGTTCCGGAGGTCGCTTGAATGCTTGGGCCAGCTAGCTAGCTGGAGCAAAAGGGGAAGGTTCCCTTTCACTCTGCTTTCAAAGCGGTGATCCGGAGGCACTCGAGAGCCTAATGCTGCGCAGTCGCCCAGAATGGGGGATCCTGTGCGCAGCGTTCCTCTATGGGGCACGGGGAGGAGGAAAAGCACACTGGAGCTCCTGCCCCCACCTGCCCCAGAGTCAGTGCACAGCCCCTGCACTCCTCAATGCGTGGACGGGCTAGCTGAAGGATACTTGGAACCCTGTGGAGGGCTCTAGCTTTCCCTTTGGCGATGAGGGCTCTGGGATGCCTCCTGCAGGGCACAGGACACGTTCCCTTTCTCTAGGAACCCTCTCTCGTCGCTCCACACAGGCCTTCCAGAAGTGAAGCCCACACAGGCAGCCACACTCTCCCGCAGGAAACTTGGACGCTGCACGTAGCCTGCTCTCCAGCGGGGGAAAGAGGGCTTTCTTTGCTCACTAGGTCACCGGCATCAGAGTGGCGCCCTGCAGAGTCCAGGTAGTTTCTGACAGAGGCCAAGAGTCTCAAGCGGCACCCTGCCCGTCCCTGTTAAGACGCCGTACCAGGGCAATTCTGCACGGGACGGGGAGACTAGCGTGACGTACTTAGTGCCTTGGGCTAGGCCTCGCCGTCCGTACGCCTTGCCAAAAGCTAGTGGGTGCTTCAGGGGAGCAGTGTGCCTTGGCCAGGCTGCTTCGAAAGGCAACTGTCTGCTTGGCGTAGGGAGACAGCAAGCAAGGGCTCCCATTCGAAAGCCCACCGAGAGGGTTGCTTCATTGCCGCCCAGGTTCAGCGCTGGCAACCACTGGCCGTACACCTCAAAGACCTGCCGGACCTGTGTTCGGGCGGCCGTTAGCAAGCTCGGACGTCTAGCTCTGCCACGAAGGAAGCAGTGTGTCGCCTTTCTCTCCGCCTTACGAGCTGTCCTCCGGAGGCCCAAGGTCCCTGGACGTTGTGAAGTCGCCCTTGGAAGAGACGTTCGCGATGCAGTCTTCCTCCACGGGAGGGGCCTAGGAGGCAGGAGGCCTAGGAGACCTGGAAAGCTCACTAGCGTGAAGGCCCTGCGTGGACTACGTTTTCACGGGAAATGCTGCACGCCCAAGCTTGTGCATGCAGTCCCTGGGCCTCACTATGAGCCTGCCCGGCACAGTCGTGTTCCCTTTAGCACTGGCGCCTTGGCGATGCCTCCTGCAAGGACAGGCAAGCACCGTGTTGCTCTCAGGAGAGCGCCCTTTTCCTAACCACGGGGGGCACTGCAGCACTGAAGACTGACAGCAGCCCTCTGCTTTCCGGCAGCTTTGAGGCTGGGGCTGCCCTTTGTTGCTGAGAATGGCCACTGTTCGCAGAGCTTCCGAATCCGAAACTTCAAAACTGCCCTAGTGCGTTTAGTTGCAGGCGAGCGAAAAGAGACCGAAGGAGCACTCTGGCACTTCCCCGGTTTCATCTCCAAGCAGGGAGTTGTGCAGTGTGTGAGGAGTCTACGGGACTTCAGGCTCCAGGAAGGTTACGTGTCCTCGCGCCGTCTCTAAGCGTAGGAGAGTTCAGGGGAAGCTCTACCTCTTCGAGACAGCATGTCATGGCTAGTCTCTGCGTGGCCTAGAGAAAGGGCGGGTAAGTAAAAGGGTACCCGGAACGGACACCAGGAAAAGAGTGTTTTCCTTGCAGCTTCACGCTCTGCACTGCGTGCCCCTGGCATGGCACCGAAGGCCTGCGAGAGCTGTGTTCCGGAGGTCGCTTGAATGCTTGGGCCAGCTAGCTAGCTGGAGCAAAAGGGGAAGGTTCCCTTTCACTCTGCTTTCAAAGCGGTGATCCGGAGGCACTCGAGAGCCTAATGCTGCGCAGTCGCCCAGAATGGGGGATCCTGTGCGCAGCGTTCCTCTATGGGGCACGGGGAGGAGGAAAAGCACACTGGAGCTCCTGCCCCCACCTGCCCCAGAGTCAGTGCACAGCCCCTGCACTCCTCAATGCGTGGACGGGCTAGCTGAAGGATACTTGGAACCCTGTGGAGGGCTCTAGCTTTCCCTTTGGCGATGAGGGCTCTGGGATGCCTCCTGCAGGGCACAGGACACGTTCCCTTTCTCTAGGAACCCTCTCTCGTCGCTCCACACAGGCCTTCCAGAAGTGAAGCCCACACAGGCAGCCACACTCTCCCGCAGGAAACTTGGACGCTGCACGTAGCCTGCTCTCCAGCGGGGGAAAGAGGGCTTTCTTTGCTCACTAGGTCACCGGCATCAGAGTGGCGCCCTGCAGAGTCCAGGTAGTTTCTGACAGAGGCCAAGAGTCTCAAGCGGCACCCTGCCCGTCCCTGTTAAGACGCCGTACCAGGGCAATTCTGCACGGGACGGGGAGACTAGCGTGACGTACTTAGTGCCTTGGGCTAGGCCTCGCCGTCCGTACGCCTTGCCAAAAGCTAGTGGGTGCTTCAGGGGAGCAGTGTGCCTTGGCCAGGCTGCTTCGAAAGGCAACTGTCTGCTTGGCGTAGGGAGACAGCAAGCAAGGGCTCCCATTCGAAAGCCCACCGAGAGGGTTGCTTCATTGCCGCCCAGGTTCAGCGCTGGCAACCACTGGCCGTACACCTCAAAGACCTGCCGGACCTGTGTTCGGGCGGCCGTTAGCAAGCTCGGACGTCTAGCTCTGCCACGAAGGAAGCAGTGTGTCGCCTTTCTCTCCGCCTTACGAGCTGTCCTCCGGAGGCCCAAGGTCCCTGGACGTTGTGAAGTCGCCCTTGGAAGAGACGTTCGCGATGCAGTCTTCCTCCACGGGAGGGGCCTAGGAGGCAGGAGGCCTAGGAGACCTGGAAAGCTCACTAGCGTGAAGGCCCTGCGTGGACTACGTTTTCACGGGAAATGCTGCACGCCCAAGCTTGTGCATGCAGTCCCTGGGCCTCACTATGAGCCTGCCCGGCACAGTCGTGTTCCCTTTAGCACTGGCGCCTTGGCGATGCCTCCTGCAAGGACAGGCAAGCACCGTGTTGCTCTCAGGAGAGCGCCCTTTTCCTAACCACGGGGGGCACTGCAGCACTGAAGACTGACAGCAGCCCTCTGCTTTCCGGCAGCTTTGAGGCTGGGGCTGCCCTTTGTTGCTGAGAATGGCCACTGTTCGCAGAGCTTCCGAATCCGAAACTTCAAAACTGCCCTAGTGCGTTTAGTTGCAGGCGAGCGAAAAGAGACCGAAGGAGCACTCTGGCACTTCCCCGGTTTCATCTCCAAGCAGGGAGTTGTGCAGTGTGTGAGGAGTCTACGGGACTTCAGGCTCCAGGAAGGTTACGTGTCCTCGCGCCGTCTCTAAGCGTAGGAGAGTTCAGGGGAAGCTCTACCTCTTCGAGACAGCATGTCATGGCTAGTCTCTGCGTGGCCTAGAGAAAGGGCGGGTAAGTAAAAGGGTACCCGGAACGGACACCAGGAAAAGAGTGTTTTCCTTGCAGCTTCACGCTCTGCACTGCGTGCCCCTGGCATGGCACCGAAGGCCTGCGAGAGCTGTGTTCCGGAGGTCGCTTGAATGCTTGGGCCAGCTAGCTAGCTGGAGCAAAAGGGGAAGGTTCCCTTTCACTCTGCTTTCAAAGCGGTGATCCGGAGGCACTCGAGAGCCTAATGCTGCGCAGTCGCCCAGAATGGGGGATCCTGTGCGCAGCGTTCCTCTATGGGGCACGGGGAGGAGGAAAAGCACACTGGAGCTCCTGCCCCCACCTGCCCCAGAGTCAGTGCACAGCCCCTGCACTCCTCAATGCGTGGACGGGCTAGCTGAAGGATACTTGGAACCCTGTGGAGGGCTCTAGCTTTCCCTTTGGCCATGAGGGCTCTGGGATGCCTCCTGCAGGGCACAGGACACGTTCCCTTTCTCTAGGAACCCTCTCTCGTCGCTCCACACAGGCCTTCCAGAAGTGAAGCCCACACAGGCAGCCACACTCTCCCGCAGGAAACTTGGACGCTGCACGTAGCCTGCTCTCCAGCGGGGGAAAGAGGGCTTTCTTTGCTCACTAGGTCACCGGCATCAGAGTGGCGCCCTGCAGAGTCCAGGTAGTTTCTGACAGAGGCCAAGAGTCTCAAGCGGCACCCTGCCCGTCCCTGTTAAGACGCCGTACCAGGGCAATTCTGCACGGGACGGGGAGACTAGCGTGACGTACTTAGTGCCTTGGGCTAGGCCTCGCCGTCCGTACGCCTTGCCAAAAGCTAGTGGGTGCTTCAGGGGAGCAGTGTGCCTTGGCCAGGCTGCTTCGAAAGGCAACTGTCTGCTTGGCGTAGGGAGACAGCAAGCAAGGGCTCCCATTCGAAAGCCCACCGAGAGGGTTGCTTCATTGCCGCCCAGGTTCAGCGCTGGCAACCACTGGCCGTACACCTCAAAGACCTGCCGGACCTGTGTTCGGGCGGCCGTTAGCAAGCTCGGACGTCTAGCTCTGCCACGAAGGAAGCAGTGTGTCGCCTTTCTCTCCGCCTTACGAGCTGTCCTCCGGAGGCCCAAGGTCCCTGGACGTTGTGAAGTCGCCCTTGGAAGAGACGTTCGCGATGCAGTCTTCCTCCACGGGAGGGGCCTAGGAGGCAGGAGGCCTAGGAGACCTGGAAAGCTCACTAGCGTGAAGGCCCTGCGTGGACTACGTTTTCACGGGAAATGCTGCACGCCCAAGCTTGTGCATGCAGTCCCTGGGCCTCACTATGAGCCTGCCCGGCACAGTCGTGTTCCCTTTAGCACTGGCGCCTTGGCGATGCCTCCTGCAAGGACAGGCAAGCACCGTGTTGCTCTCAGGAGAGCGCCCTTTTCCTAACCACGGGGGGCACTGCAGCACTGAAGACTGACAGCAGCCCTCTGCTTTCCGGCAGCTTTGAGGCTGGGGCTGCCCTTTGTTGCTGAGAATTGCCACTGTTCGCAGAGCTTCCGAATCCGAAACTTCAAAACTGCCCTAGTGCGTTTAGTTGCAGGCGAGCGAAAAGAGACCGAAGGAGCACTCTGGCACTTCCCCGGTTTCATCTCCAAGCAGGGAGTTGTGCAGTGTGTGAGGAGTCTACGGGACTTCAGGCTCCAGGAAGGTTACGTGTCCTCGCGCCGTCTCTAAGCGTAGGAGAGTTCAGGGGAAGCTCTACCTCTTCGAGACAGCATGTCATGGCTAGTCTCTGCGTGGCCTAGAGAAAGGGCGGGTAAGTAAAAGGGTACCCGGAACGGACACCAGGAAAAGAGTGTTTTCCTTGCAGCTTCACGCTCTGCACTGCGTGCCCCTGGCATGGCACCGAAGGCCTGCGAGAGCTGTGTTCCGGAGGTCGCTTGAATGCTTGGGCCAGCTAGCTAGCTGGAGCAAAAGGGGAAGGTTCCCTTTCACTCTGCTTTCAAAGCGGTGACCCGGAGGCACTCGAGAGCCTAATGCTGCGCAGTCGCCCAGAATGGGGGATCCTGTGCGCAGCGTTCCTCTATGGGGCACGGGGAGGAGGAAAAGCACACTGGAGCTCCTGCCCCCACCTGCCCCAGAGTCAGTGCACAGCCCCTGCACTCCTCAATGCGTGGACGGGCTAGCTGAAGGATACTTGGAACCCTGTGGAGGGCTCTAGCTTTCCCTTTGGCGATGAGGGCTCTGGGATGCCTCCTGCAGGGCACAGGACACGTTCCCTTTCTCTAGGAACCCTCTCTCGTCGCTCCACACAGGCCTTCCAGAAGTGAAGCCCACACAGGCAGCCACACTCTCCCGCAGGAAACTTGGACGCTGCACGTAGCCTGCTCTCCAGCGGGGGAAAGAGGGCTTTCTTTGCTCACTAGGTCACCGGCATCAGAGTGGCGCCCTGCAGAGTCCAGGTAGTTTCTGACAGAGGCCAAGAGTCTCAAGCGGCACCCTGCCCGTCCCTGTTAAGACGCCGTACCAGGGCAATTCTGCACGGGACGGGGAGACTAGCGTGACGTACTTAGTGCCTTGGGCTAGGCCTCGCCGTCCGTACGCCTTGCCAAAAGCTAGTGGGTGCTTCAGGGGAGCAGTGTGCCTTGGCCAGGCTGCTTCGAAAGGCAACTGTCTGCTTGGCGTAGGGAGACAGCAAGCAAGGGCTCCCATTCGAAAGCCCACCGAGAGGGTTGCTTCATTGCCGCCCAGGTTCAGCGCTGGCAACCACTGGCCGTACACCTCAAAGACCTGCCGGACCTGTGTTCGGGCGGCCGTTAGCAAGCTCGGACGTCTAGCTCTGCCACGAAGGAAGCAGTGTGTCGCCTTTCTCTCCGCCTTACGAGCTGTCCTCCGGAGGCCCAAGGTCCCTGGACGTTGTGAAGTCGCCCTTGGAAGAGACGTTCGCGATGCAGTCTTCCTCCACGGGAGGGGCCTAGGAGGCAGGAGGCCTAGGAGACCTGGAAAGCTCACTAGCGTGAAGGCCCTGCGTGGACTACGTTTTCACGGGAAATGCTGCACGCCCAAGCTTGTGCATGCAGTCCCTGGGCCTCACTATGAGCCTGCCCGGCACAGTCGTGTTCCCTTTAGCACTGGCGCCTTGGCGATGCCTCCTGCAAGGACAGGCAAGCACCGTGTTGCTCTCAGGAGAGCGCCCTTTTCCTAACCACGGGGGGCACTGCAGCACTGAAGACTGACAGCAGCCCTCTGCTTTCCGGCAGCTTTGAGGCTGGGGCTGCCCTTTGTTGCTGAGAATGGCCACTGTTCGCAGAGCTTCCGAATCCGAAACTTCAAAACTGCCCTAGTGCGTTTAGTTGCAGGCGAGCGAAAAGAGACCGAAGGAGCACTCTGGCACTTCCCCGGTTTCATCTCCAAGCAGGGAGTTGTGCAGTGTGTGAGGAGTCTACGGGACTTCAGGCTCCAGGAAGGTTACGTGTCCTCGCGCCGTCTCTAAGCGTAGGAGAGTTCAGGGGAAGCTCTACCTCTTCGAGACAGCATGTCATGGCTAGTCTCTGCGTGGCCTAGAGAAAGGGCGGGTAAGTAAAAGGGTACCCGGAACGGACACCAGGAAAAGAGTGTTTTCCTTGCAGCTTCACGCTCTGCACTGCGTGCCCCTGGCATGGCACCGAAGGCCTGCGAGAGCTGTGTTCCGGAGGTCGCTTGAATGCTTGGGCCAGCTAGCTAGCTGGAGCAAAAGGGGAAGGTTCCCTTTCACTCTGCTTTCAAAGCGGTGACCCGGAGGCACTCGAGAGCCTAATGCTGCGCAGTCGCCCAGAATGGGGGATCCTGTGCGCAGCGTTCCTCTATGGGGCACGGGGAGGAGGAAAAGCACACTGGAGCTCCTGCCCCCACCTGCCCCAGAGTCAGTGCACAGCCCCTGCACTCCTCAATGCGTGGACGGGCTAGCTGAAGGATACTTGGAACCCTGTGGAGGGCTCTAGCTTTCCCTTTGGCGATGAGGGCTCTGGGATGCCTCCTGCAGGGCACAGGACACGTTCCCTTTCTCTAGGAACCCTCTCTCGTCGCTCCACACAGGCCTTCCAGAAGTGAAGCCCACACAGGCAGCCACACTCTCCCGCAGGAAACTTGGACGCTGCACGTAGCCTGCTCTCCAGCGGGGGAAAGAGGGCTTTCTTTGCTCACTAGGTCACCGGCATCAGAGTGGCGCCCTGCAGAGTCCAGGTAGTTTCTGACAGAGGCCAAGAGTCTCAAGCGGCACCCTGCCCGTCCCTGTTAAGACGCCGTACCAGGGCAATTCTGCACGGGACGGGGAGACTAGCGTGACGTACTTAGTGCCTTGGGCTAGGCCTCGCCGTCCGTACGCCTTGCCAAAAGCTAGTGGGTGCTTCAGGGGAGCAGTGTGCCTTGGCCAGGCTGCTTCGAAAGGCAACTGTCTGCTTGGCGTAGGGAGACAGCAAGCAAGGGCTCCCATTCGAAAGCCCACCGAGAGGGTTGCTTCATTGCCGCCCAGGTTCAGCGCTGGCAACCACTGGCCGTACACCTCAAAGACCTGCCGGACCTGTGTTCGGGCGGCCGTTAGCAAGCTCGGACGTCTAGCTCTGCCACGAAGGAAGCAGTGTGTCGCCTTTCTCTCCGCCTTACGAGCTGTCCTCCGGAGGCCCAAGGTCCCTGGACGTTGTGAAGTCGCCCTTGGAAGAGACGTTCGCGATGCAGTCTTCCTCCACGGGAGGGGCCTAGGAGGCAGGAGGCCTAGGAGACCTGGAAAGCTCACTAGCGTGAAGGCCCTGCGTGGACTACGTTTTCACGGGAAATGCTGCACGCCCAAGCTTGTGCATGCAGTCCCTGGGCCTCACTATGAGCCTGCCCGGCACAGTCGTGTTCCCTTTAGCACTGGCGCCTTGGCGATGCCTCCTGCAAGGACAGGCAAGCACCGTGTTGCTCTCAGGAGAGCGCCCTTTTCCTAACCACGGGGGGCACTGCAGCACTGAAGACTGACAGCAGCCCTCTGCTTTCCGGCAGCTTTGAGGCTGGGGCTGCCCTTTGTTGCTGAGAATGGCCACTGTTCGCAGAGCTTCCGAATCCGAAACTTCAAAACTGCCCTAGTGCGTTTAGTTGCAGGCGAGCGAAAAGAGACCGAAGGAGCACTCTGGCACTTCCCCGGTTTCATCTCCAAGCAGGGAGTTGTGCAGTGTGTGAGGAGTCTACGGGACTTCAGGCTCCAGGAAGGTTACGTGTCCTCGCGCCGTCTCTAAGCGTAGGAGAGTTCAGGGGAAGCTCTACCTCTTCGAGACAGCATGTCATGGCTAGTCTCTGCGTGGCCTAGAGAAAGGGCGGGTAAGTAAAAGGGTACCCGGAACGGACACCAGGAAAAGAGTGTTTTCCTTGCAGCTTCACGCTCTGCACTGCGTGCCCCTGGCATGGCACCGAAGGCCTGCGAGAGCTGTGTTCCGGAGGTCGCTTGAATGCTTGGGCCAGCTAGCTAGCTGGAGCAAAAGGGGAAGGTTCCCTTTCACTCTGCTTTCAAAGCGGTGACCCGGAGGCACTCGAGAGCCTAATGCTGCGCAGTCGCCCAGAATGGGGGATCCTGTGCGCAGCGTTCCTCTATGGGGCACGGGGAGGAGGAAAAGCACACTGGAGCTCCTGCCCCCACCTGCCCCAGAGTCAGTGCACAGCCCCTGCACTCCTCAATGCGTGGACGGGCTAGCTGAAGGATACTTGGAACCCTGTGGAGGGCTCTAGCTTTCCCTTTGGCGATGAGGGCTCTGGGATGCCTCCTGCAGGGCACAGGACACGTTCCCTTTCTCTAGGAACCCTCTCTCGTCGCTCCACACAGGCCTTCCAGAAGTGAAGCCCACACAGGCAGCCACACTCTCCCGCAGGAAA